>NC_142353.1:20746764-20899411 GCF_059441175.1 Urocampus carinirostris | reverse complement strand
GGAGCCGGGACTCTTACTCTCAGCCAAAAGGCCAAGCTAAGGTCCTAGCCCTAAAGCCTTGCTGCGATCATTGCGAATGCACCGTTCCCGGAGGTACTGCAATACCGGGCCGATGCGTGGAGTGGACAGAGCAAGCTCATATTCCATCTCCGAAATGCAAAAATCAAAGATAGTGACTTCATAAAAAGTACACAAAAGGCCAAGCTAAGGACTTAGCATCAAGGCCAAAAGAGCCACTCAGCGTACTGAAACCTAAGCCTTAACTGAATTCAAAGTACACAGTCCAAAAACCACAGCCGCAAGTTCCTGTCCACTAAAATAATAGGGATACAGACAACACATTAAAAGGCATCAGGTTTTATGTCATCATCACACTATTTTTAGTCATGGTACCACATTGTTGATGCGATTAATGGGCCTGGCGGCGCAAATATTGTCATGGTACAGAAAAGTTTCAGGACAATTGAAATACAGTATGGTATCGTCGACTCGCAAAGTCTTTACAAAGTGGATGGAATTCTGAACTGAATAAAGAGAAAGGTGTTGCTGAAAGTAAGTCAGTCATCCTGAAACATGAATAACCAAATGGCCGCACGTATTCAACCTTTGTCACTTACTACGATTAGTTTGAGCTAAATAAATTTTTTTGGTTTGAACAAATTTATTGACACTAAGAACAGAAAACAATCATGACAATCTCAACAGCAATTAAGCACATTCACAATATTATATTCCAATATTACGTTTTTAACAGCAAACACAAAGTGAGGTTTGAACAAACCTTCTCGAAAATCAAACATATTCACAATTTCATTATATAACATCTTTGTTAGTGTCAATAGATCCGTCCAGGCCAAAGTCGATTGTCCTCGGTCTGAACAAATCCACCGACACCAACAGCAGCAAAACACAGCCATCAAGCATATTCACATTTTTTTTATATTTGACAATATGACGTGACGATATGACGTTTTAACATTTTTTCCTGACATTTTTAACATCAATTAAACAATTTCAGAGTTATTTTCTTTTAACAGTAGTTAACCAGCGTGTAAAAGGCAATACTATTGTGCAAGGGCATAGCTCTGCCATCCCACCCTCCCAAGCAGCATTCTTCCAGTCCTCTGTGTGGGTCCTTTCCCTTCTGCGTGGGTCCTCTCCCTTCTGGGTTCCACAACCCAGGGCGTTGCTGCCGGGCCTCCCACAAGTGTAGCTCCGGCTCCCCCCTCCGGGTGGGTGCATACAGATTTTTTTTTAATCACTTTCTGCTTTCTCATGTCTCAAACCTTTGTATCTGGTACCCTGTGTGATAATGTGATGGTAACTATTGCCTTTTCCCATGTCATCTACAGTATGTCCCTAGTGGCCTGGTGGTTAGGACTCAGTGCTCTTAGATAGACTGTCCGGGTTCGATCCCCATTGTCAACATTGTTATGCGAATATCAGCTGATCAAAAAGTGCACTAATATGGTAACATGTATTTCCAATTTATTCCATACATAAGGCTCACCGGATTGTAAGGCCTATGTTCAAATTTCTGGATAATATGTGGTTTTGGGGTGCGACTTATAGTCCAGAAAATACGATGATTAATTGTATACAACACATATTCATATCAGTCCTTTCAATTTTTGAGTTATTTTCTTACCTTTTTCTTCTCTTTCAGGTCATACAGGGCCATGGTAGCAAAAATAGGCTCAATGTCAATCTCAAACCTAAGAAGAAAAGAATCATTCAGAAATGATCCAAGCTAGGAAACGTGCTGACATGTAATTGAGGTTTGGCCCGGTGCTATTCTCGTATCACACTCAGTTCTATTTTACTTCATCTTATTCCGCGTGACTGCTGAGTGTCTTTGTTGTATCTGGAAGCACTTTGTGATGTGAAATGAGATGAAACCAGAAAACACATGCAATTCAAACATCTGTCACTGGAGAGGGTTATTAGGAGGACATGGCTGCACTTATGCTATAAGAGTGTGAGATGCTGTAAATTAGTGGGGGGAAATAGCAACAACCGCTCAATCTTCTGCCTGAAGCCACAAATCGACAAAACATACAAGAATGCATGAATTTCTAAGTGTAATAAGGACTTTTAAAATGTAATAAAACTATTTGCTAGTGAAGTCGTACTGAAAGGCACAACATACTTGATGGCCTGGCATCGGATCAGGATGCGGTCTCCAGTGTGTTCTTTGGGGCAGTCGGGAATGGGTCGGATCTCCACTGCGTCTTCCTGGAACAAAAGACAAACATTGCCTTTGGAAACCATGCAAGAAATTGCAGAATTAATGATTTTGTCGCTAAATGTGTGCCTGGAGGTAAGAAAAATACGATCTTATTTATGAATGAGGGGTCAGGTGTTTGACACTTTTGCATGATTTCCATTCAATTTTTTTGCTAGACTTCTTGCCAACCCGTCAGGCTTAAATTAAATCAGCTGATTTTTTTCAATTCATGCAAATTTGTTATCAGATGTAATGTTAAAACTTGTTAAAGGTATTCCCAAACAGATTTTTTTTTTTATCAGACAATGAACGTGTAATGTTCCTCCCCCCTAAATAGGCTAACATGTTACAAAATAATGCACGCGCCAGGGACCTTAGGAATGTAATCTTAATGTTGACTCATCTGTCTTGCTTGCTGTGGAGCTGTGACGTCATTGAAGGAACACAACACTTTCAATGGTGAATCCCATCAACACAACATGTGAGGCCAGTTTTGAAACAGTAATTTATGGTGAACAAAGTTTTTCTGACCCCGATTTTATGGCCGATAATGACAAAAGTATGTCGCTGACAGATACGTCTAGATAAAAATAGTGCCAGACAAATATTTATTTATACATCAATTCAAACCAGCCCTTTTGAAGAGGGCAGACCTAACATTCGCGCCAAAGAAAAGAAAAATAGTAATGGTTTCCTAAACACAGATTGGTAGGTTGTGCTTAAGACCCTTCTTCTGTTCAATTGAATTACCAGTTTCTATCCTTTTTTCGTCGAGGTAATTTTGCAATTTATCGTTATAAAGGGAACACACTGATTGGAAAGGGCCATACAAAGATAGACGGAGTGAATAAATTTGGTTGGTCGGTTGGATCCCTTAAACCACTAGGGTCATATGGGCACCAATTCCTATGGTGTGTCTGGTGGCAACCGTCCCTCTTAAAAACTACAGGCCAAAATATATTTCTACCCGGTCTCGATATAGCTGTTGCCACTGTAAATATATAAACCTTGTCTAGATTTGTTGTTTATTCCCTGAGAGTAAGTGTCCCGGCTCCTAGGCTTTGTAGCGTATTATGAACTGACCGATAACGGATAATGGATAATGAATAACGAAGATAGAACAATAACCCTTAAAAACCCCGTTTATTCCCTATTGATCTGCATTATTCAGTTTGTACTGTAGTGTATTTGTAATTTACCTTAGCACAAAATTTGTTTTTAGGTGAGCACTTTTTATATGGCTACTGGCTTGATAAGCCCACTTGTGTTACCCTGATGATGTCACAGCTCAGGATATCAAAGAGAAGAAAGGCTGCCTTTATGCATTATCTCGGGAAATGTTTTTAATACCGATGGCATATATCTAGATTTTATGCAAACAGCGTGTGCTATTTCCCCACATTTTGTATGGTTAAGGAATTAGGATTACTTTTAAACCGAATCAGCTGATATTTTTGCAATTCCTGATTATTTTTTACCAGCTAAATGTGTTTTATTTTCTCATCAATCATTGATATCATTAAAATAGTCATATGCCATAAAATCTGCAGTTCTTCTCAAATACAAACCGGGCCCAAGTATCTAAATGCGCATCAGACTTTAAGGAGTGTTGGGCTTCCCGCAACTTAACGGATAACACCTCACCTCATCTGCTGGTGGGTACAGTGCAAAGACCTCAGGGTGTCTGTTTCCCTGCCGGCTCTCCTGGTTGAAACGGTCCAGTTCTTCTGGACTGTTAAAGGCTAGCAGACCCCCCACCCGCTGGTCCGGAGTCAAACAGCGCAAGTTGAAGTCAGAGGAGGTCAGAGTGCGGCCAGAGTCATCATTTAGGCTAGCTAGAGGCAAAGACTTGACCTGGACAGATGGCAAAAAGATGGGTAGCTGGGGTGAAAGAAATTGGGAACTTCTATGGATCAATATGAGAATGCAAACAATATAAGGAGGAGTAAAAATGACGGCATACTACTTATAATATAGTTACTTCACAGGCAACTCGGAGACAAAAACCTATTTTGAGAAGTTTTATTAGCACAAGCAAAGGAATATTTTCTTCCAGTCATTATTGACATTTTATCTACACTTAAGGGGCAAAGTTGTACAAAAAAGGGAAGTTAGAATCAATTTTGTTGGGAAAATGTACCAATGCTTTTCCGAGAAATGACATTCATAATAACCAAAGAGTCTTATACATTGATAGGAATTACTTTTTGAAAAGGGGAATATTAAAGAATAATTACAACTCCCACCAACAGATTAAAAACCCAATTGATGCATATGTTGCTCACTAAACTCACACTTGACAATAATTCAAACTATCAATAAACCATATTTTTCTGATTATAAGGCTCTGGAATGCCCAGAGGAAACCCACGCGGGTATGGGGAGAACATACAAACTCCACACGCCCTATTTAAAACCAAACAGTAAAATTTTGTTGAAGAGTCTCGTTCAATTGTAAATGTTAACCAGTTCAATATTTACAGTCACTTACTCCTTATGTGTGCTCAACATTGAGCCACACACATAACGCTGTTGCTGGTTAGCTTTTTATTAAACCCAGATGAATAATTACTTCAATACTGATGAGTAATATGTATTTAATATGCTACACCAAGTTTTATTTTAGAGGTTTTACCCGTTTTGATGTTGTGTAAAGAGATACCTGTACTGAGAAATACGGATCGAAGTATGTGAAATTAACACCACTCATGTTTGTTGTATGCTCTTGTGATGTGAGTCAACACAAAGAAAATATTTGTATTACATAAAGAAGAATTTATGCTACAGTGTAGGAACTAACGTGTAACAAAATAATTACTTTTCTTTGTAACTAATACTTTAGAAAGTACAGAGACAAAATGGATATGGAGTGTATCGGCTAATTGTTTATTTGCAAGGTTTTAATGTTGCACGAGCCAAAAAATAAGAAGGTTTCATTGCTTCCAAAGGTTTATGTGCACATTTTATTTTTTATTATGTGATTATTTTATATTATTTATATATTATTTTAAAGCAGTCATAGTTGGTAGCCTTCTATGCGAGTTTAGTACCTACAGTAATTTTTAAATATATAGTTACTTTCAGAGTAAAGCGCTACACTTTTGGTTTGGTAATTGGGAGGAGATGGGTTGGGGTTTAACAGAGTTACTTTTTAAATGTAGTAACTAGTAACTGTAACTAATTACTTCTTCTTTTTTTTTTCAGTAAAGCAAGGCAGCACTGGCTACAAAAATCAAGTGTTGTGGATAGCATTGGCAGTTAATCGCATAATACAGACAAGTCTTCCTAACATGTTAGTTGCAAAATATTTGGCAGGAGCTCTTAACCTATATGGAATGGCAAATAGAGTTTAGTGGCTCAAAAGTTCTGCAGGGATTCCAAAACTGACCACTAAACCCCCATGCTAACTGCCCTGATTGCCATCAAACTTAATTACAATTCATCAACTGGAGCATCTGCTGCGCACAAGTTGAAACCCTCTTAGGCGGTCTGTGACCTCATATTGAATTACTCAAGTTTCCTTAGGCATAACCATGCTGCTTTGTTCTTTAAACCCTTTGCCAAACTAGCCCTTAAGCTGTCGTTGTCTCTGTCACTCCCAGTGCACATCAATCCCATATTTAGCTGTCAAGATTTGTCTGCGCATCGCATCATGATCCGGCGGCTACAACAGCGAAACGGAACGTGACGTGCCGGAGGACAATCGGCCCGTTCTTCGCATCACTGTCACACTATCTGGCATGCAGATCCTGGGAAGCTGGTTGCTCCAATAAAGGCCTTTTTGGTTTGGGTGATTAAGCGATGCTGGCATAGATAGAAAGATAGGGCGGGGAGAGGGGGTTCGCAGTGGATGGTGAAGACTCGGATTGGCTGGCACAGCCGCAGGTCTAGAGGCCGAGTGCTGGTCATTTTCACACAATGGAGGATGGCACCTTGGCACCAAATACAAGTTGAAAAAAAGCAGACTAGGAAGTAATTAAAAGAAGATAATTTCTCAAAAACGTAGAACTGGGATGTCAAACTCCAGTTAGGCTCTGAGGCCGGATCCAGACTTTTTGTTCCGAGACGAGCCAGATCATTCAAACAAATGTCAACCCCAAATTTTTAGATTTGTCTTTTTATCATTCCGCCTACATTAGTAACCTACCCTACGTATTGTAATTGCAGAAAAGTGGGGATCTTTTCTAAACACAATACATTTTTCACAAACAGTGTGGAAAAGGATTTTCATGTTTAGCTTTGAATGTGATAACTAGTTTATTTTAAGAATTGGGGCGATGCAGTTTTTACAGCTGAACAAACTCAACGCGCTATACAAACTCAACACTGGCCCCTGGCGGTTTGCATTTATTAAAAAAAAAAAAAATCATTACTTTAGATAGAGACTCGCTTATAATTTTTTGACATACTCAGAAATTTATAGCGAGCTGGACTGAACAACCCAACAGGCCGGATGCAGCCTGTTGGATGATTTAATGATCAGTAATTTGACACACATTATATAGATGTTATTTTTTCCATCAAAACAAAAGGTCTTATTTTGATGTTTAATAGAAGTCTAGTGGAAAAAGCACTATGAATTGTGCTTATGGATGGAGTTCTCTTTCAGTATCTGTTTTCTTAGATGCGCTCACACACCAATGTTTTCAAGTGGTGTGGTAGTGAACACAGTTGATTTTCTTTCCATTTTGAAAATACTATTGACAGATTTTGAAAAATTGATTTCGGAAAATCACTTATTTTCACCAGATCAAAAAATAATGTGGGTTTTTATAAATAAAGCAAAAAGCAAAGGTTTAGGGAATAACATTACATTAAATTCATACATAGAGAGAAGCATACAAATCTATCAAAACAATAAAAATAAATTTGTAAGTCAAAAAACTATCTGAGATATGTTCAAGGCCATGAGAAGTTCCCTACAACTCTAGCAGAATGCGAATGACAACTTCTTTGTTGTCCATTTTCAAACCCAACCCCCACTACTCAGTGTTGTTTTCTCCCCCTTGATCAGTATGGACCGCCATGCTGCTCTAACTAACTTCAGGCCCACTTCCTAACAAATACACTTAAACCAAAGGCAGCAATTTGGAATTGCCTTCAAATAAATTGGTGGACCGCACATTAATTACATAAATACGACAGTACATGTATGTGTCCCTCACAAATGGGTGGAGGGTGGCTTTATACTCGTCACTGCAACTTTTCGTTTGTGTAGCATGAAAATTCTTAAAGCAAGAAAAAACCTGTTCCGACTACAGTCCAAACCACAACACATAAAAATGAAAGGTTTATTTGAGTGCATGTACTTGCACAAGCAATATATGGAGCTTGAAGATAGATTAAGCAAGTGAAAATTCCAAACAGCACTTTTAAGTAAGGTTTTGCAAAAATGAGCAGTAAGAGAATGATTAAGCCACCAGCTTGCTCTGAACCTATTCACTAGAAACGCAAATAAGATCAGGGTATGACTACGCTGAGTTGTGCTGGAAAGCTGAATTAGACTTTGTCTCATCCAAGCCCAGCGGGCGCATGGAGAATTTGAAGTGACTAGCACAATATTATTGTGACACAACAGTTGTGAGGCAAGTCAGAGGATTTCACAATGACAGAAGAAGGAAATAGATGAGCAAAAGCTAGAGCTTCAAAAAAAATGGTGTGCAAGGGGAGATGTTCTCATCCGAAATTGCATCGCCACTACGGCTACATAATAGCTATTGAATGGTACAAAACATGCACGGTAATGTTCTTTTTTTATAGCTTCTATTCATAAATAGTGTAATAGGTCAACTAAAATGCCTTCCCATCTGTCAAGGGTTAAGGTTCTATCTTTCTACCCTGGTCATATTCTTCGAGAGGGGTGACCGACAGCAAGACAAACACGTACAAAAACAAAGAAGACAAAAAAAGGAGAAAAGTAGCAAAAGACACACACAAAAACTTTTGGACCATGGCCAACCTAAATACCCAAACACCCAAACAAGTTAGGCACCTCAGCACCCAAGTTGGTCATGCTTTCGTCTCTCCAGATGGAACAGGACACAAGAAAGCGGTCGTGTCACTCGGGTCTGAGTGACACAACACACTCTTCTGTTCAACAGCAGGGAACGACAGCTTTCACTGGTTTAACCCTGTCGCATCATACGGGTCCCCTGCCCATCCCTTAGAACACGTCTAAACATCCCACTATCATTTTACAACACCTCACCACTCATTCCTATCACCAACAAGAGCTCTAGCTTCCACTATATTTAAACCTCTTTCCTGCAGTGCACTCATAACACTATCCTTCCACGTCAATCGCAGCCTTCCTCTCGGTCTCCTTCCATTTACTTCTGCCCTATAGATCCTCTTAAACATTCGCTCCTCATCCATCCTCTCCATGTGTCCAAACCAACTGAGTACTCTCTTATCCACACACTTGCTCAGTTCCACTACTACTCCAGTTCTGTCTCTCACACTTTAATTTCTCAATCTATCCAATCTTGTCACTCCTAACATACTGCTCAAACACTTTATCTCAAAAACATTTAATTTCCATCTCAAATCTGCGTTTAGGCTACAAGTCTCGAACCGAACAACAGTCGGCACAATCACACTCTCATACACTCGTGATTGTGCTGACTGTGTTGTATGGTGCAGAGACATACAAGATAAAGGTAAAATATACAAAACTTCATATGAGTGTTTCTGAAAAATTGTTTAGGTGAGCTGGGCCATACTATGAGACTGATTTACATAAACTCTCCTCCTCAATACATGTTTTTGCAAAAAAAAAAAAAAAAAAAAAAAAAGCATCTTACTGGTGTGTCGCCTTTGATTGACTGGACATCAGACTCAAAGGTCTGTTTTTGAAGAAGTTTATGAAGGCCTGATCGCTCAGAATACGCACTCCAGCCATCCCCTTGGCACCTTTGAGGACACACAAGCACACAGAGTTAGTGAGTGACGCAAAACCAAGAAACAACACACATGCCTATCGCTGATACACCTCTGCACTTTTAATCAGCGTAGATAAGCACACATCAAAGCCTTGTGCAAAAGATAGCGGCTGTGTTAATGCAGGTGTTTAGTGTTTATCAGCCTGTCTGATGTGTGCCGTTTCCTTTTCACAAACTACAGCAAGTCTGCAATGTTTTTTTTCACATTGAGGACACTACAGAAAACCCTGCACATCTTTTTTTATCGTAAACCATTTTCAACCTATCCCAGATTCAATAGCACGTTTGTAAAAATTAGTAAAGGGAATAGAACTAGTTGTTCTAACACTTATTTTTTAGGTTTTAGTAAAGGAAAGGAAACTAGCTGAAAATCCTGACCTTCTAGACACCACTAGCCAGGGTTGGGTGTAACTTTTGATGCAATCTCTCATATGGGGATCCAACTCCACTCTGCAAAACAGAAACATGCAGGAATGAGAACACAATAGCATAAGGAGAAGGTCATACAATTAAACAGTGATGTAAAGTAAGTCCAAATCCAGGAATAGTACAATAGGTTATTGTGATTAAAAACTTCATTTAAGGTCAATTTTTCAACATGAAGTCTAAATTCAATCCAAGAGAATGGTAGTCAAAAGAACAAAATAATAAAATAGTAATACCCATTTATCACTGAGCAAACAGTTAACACATAGTACACATAAGTCTTGGAACAAAATGTATAAGAAAAACCTTCTAACTCATTGCTGACTTAATAAATGCAAATAAATTCAAAAAATAAATTTCATAAATGGTGCAGAAAATGAAAAATCAATAAATGTTTACAAATCCAATACACAAATAAGTAAAAAAAATGTACAGATAAATCTTTCTGGTGTGGTGCATGTAGGTACTTGTTTACCAAGCTACTATATAATTTCTGTGCTGTCTGACGTCAGTAAAAGGATAACCCACCCGTCGTTTGGAACTGGGTGTCGGATGGTTCGACACTCTTTATTCACTAGGTCCACTTTTAGGTCATCATCAGGGAAGTCTCCAAGCTCCTGCATCAGGGCAGAATCACCGCTTCGGAGCTGTGACATCAGGAATTCCTCCAGGTCCAAGGGATCCACCGCGTCATAAGACTGAGGCTGAGGAAACAAATGTTGTGATTTTTTAACACATATGAGTGGCACATGTGGTGAACACCGTGCTTTTCCTTCTTCTACATTCTACATTGTTATTCAACGAGTGATTTGTTCAATTTGGATCAACACACAGCAATTGACCATCTACCAAGCGATATTCTGCTACCTTTTACCTGTCCCAAAAAGAAACTAGAACAAAGCCTGCATCAGACAGATGGTTCTATTTTTAGCTCAACTCACCACCAGCCAACAACACAGGTTTGTTACTAATGCCGTTTGGCCTTTCATAGAGAGAAGAGAGAAAGGCTTGGTTTGGAACATATAAACAAAACCGAACAAAAACAAAGTTTTTCTAACTCCAGGTGGCACTGAAAATAATGGTGTTGAAGGGGGAAGCAATACATGAAGAGCGGGTGTTCTTGTAAAACGTACTAGAAATAATAATCGACACTGCAAAAATCTAGTCTAGTATTCATTCAATATTTAAAAAGGACAGCGTGTATTATAGCATCCAGTGGTAAAAAAACTTTGTGAAAGAACAATTAGAATTGGTTTAAATAAAAAGCAAAAATACATTAACTATCATATAAAAATGCATTTTTGAAAATATGAATGAAATGAAATGAAATGCACTTTTTTTGAGAAATTTGCAGTTATACTACATAACATGAGCCTCAAATAATACACACTTTCTCTGTTCAATCAATATTTGAGGAGTGTGAAAATGCATTAACTCATTTTTGCTGGGGGAAAAATATTTAATAAAATAAAAATCTAAACCTCAATGTTTTATAAGATGTGAATGATAAGTTACAATCACCAGGTACATTTTGAGATTGACAAAAAGATAGGTAGGTAAATAAATTATGTTGTGAAATATTATGCACAAATCTTGAATTTGTTTTGGAGGAATTACATTTGGTATTGGTCATCTAATGACTCCCAACAAGATGTTGCAACACATCAGTTGGGTTGAGTGAGGGGGCTGGGAATCCCCTCCTCTGAATCAATCTCCCAGAAAGAGTCAAAAATGTGAATGTGCTCTTGACTCGAGCTACCCCCCACTAGGAGGATATGGCTCCGATATATATATATATATATATATATATATATATATATATATATACATATACACATTCATCCATCCATTATATGCACCGCTTATCCTCAGTAGGGTCGCGGGGGTACTGGAGCCCATCCCAGCTATCTTCGGGCAGTGGGCAGGGGACATGTTTTTGGAATGTGAGAGGAAACTGGAGTGCCCGGAGGAAACCCACGCAAGCATGGGGAGAACATGCCAAACTCCACACAGGGGGTTTGATCTCACAACCTCAGAACTATGCCGCACACGCGCTAACCACTGCGCCACCATATTTCATTATATACAATATATATATATATATATACTGTATATATTTCAGATTCAGATTTACTTTATTGTCATTCATGTACACGTGTATACAGAACGAAATATCGATACATCTGACCCGCACAGTTTCTTTGAGCGTATATATATATATATATATATATATATATATATATATATATATCTATATATATATTTATATGGCAGCACGGGGGCGCAGTGGTTAGCGCTTGTGCGGCACAGTTCATGTCATGGGAACCTGTCGTGGGTTCAAATCCAGCTCCAGACTTCCTGTGCGGAGTTTGTATGTTCTCCCCGTGCTTGCGTGGGTTTCCTCCGGGAACTCCGGTTTCCTCCCACGTTCCAAAAACATGCATTTCAGGTGAATTGGCCGGTCCAAATTGTCCCTAGGTGTGAATGAGCGAGTGAGTTGTCTGTCCCTGTGTGCCCTGTGATTGGCTGGCAACCAGTTCAGGGTGTCCCCTGCCCACTGCCTGGAGATGGCTGGGATGGGCTCCAGCCCCCCCGCGACCCTAATGAGGATAAGCGGTATGGCTAATGAGATGAGATGAGATATATATCTATATCTATATCTATATATCTATATATCTATATATATATATATATATATATATATATATATATATATATATATAATTTATATCTATATATTTTAAACATTTGGGATTTAACTTTCCAAAGTACCTGTTAAAAGGGGAAAATGGTTCCTGAGATTAAAGAAGCTGACGAAGAGAGGAAGCAGGCCACCCCCCCTTTTGCCAAATCATCAAAACTCAATGGCTCTCAAACCTTTGCCTTAATTTCAAATTTTGAGTTGACCATTACTATCAACATGTGTAATACATTTGATCTAAATGTAAACCTTCTTGGTAAAACCCCATGTGGGATTTGGCATAGCAGAACTGTGACGCACTTGACTAATAACTCCAGTTCATCAGTGGATTAAAACGGTATTTAACTATGGTCAGATGCCAGGTCATACTGGTATTGTTTCTTCTTGTGTTTTTATATAGAAAATCAGTGGAATAGACTCAAGAATAAGATAATTATTTTATTTCATTCTTTATTTGTTATTTTTGTACTCTTGTTGAGTTTTGAAGAAAAATAATTCTGACGTTTAATTGCAGAGTTCAAAAGAGTTGAAAAATCTTGAGAAATGAATGAAAGGGGACCGTTGTCATTCATCTTACCCAAGAGACGGGCTCTGATATGAAATGTAAAATTTACATTCAAGCCAAATGAAATAAAGTAGAGTGATAATATAATGGTAAAACATCTCAACAACGCCGACACGCTGAGTAGAAGGAGAAATGACAGCTGGAAAACAACATCATGAGTCACTCCTCAACTCAACATTTGAGCGCCAAGCAAATTCCATTTACCTCCAGACATGTAGCTGCACATCACTCATCCCGAGGGATGTTTTTCAGCAGAAAATTACAACGCAGGGGGTATATCAATGTTCAAAAGACAGATCATTAAGGGCAGTCGTAACCTTAAGCTAAAATTCTAACAACTAGTCACCAACACTGTCTACATCGTGGCGGTCGCCTGCATTTCAATTGAGGCGGAAGACTGAAACAAATGAGTGCAAATCTAAGCATGCCCCTCATCGTTGCATGTTGCCAGGTGGAAATCAGCAAGTCTCTAAGTATTCAATGTCTGTGTATTACGCATTGATGAAAATAATGTTAGGAAGGTTATACAAAGCCATGGAGTAGTTTAAAAATATCTCAATACTTAAAATCTTATAATACCAACAAGCTATGTGGACAGCACAAGCAAAATGTGATTATTCCAACGGATCAAATACCTTCTGAAATATTTTATCATGGTTATCACTGTGTGTGCCAAATAAGAAATGATGTGCACTTACCCTGCTGACAACGGAAAAGTGACCCAAAAGGGGAAGCATGTAAAATGGCGCATGCCGGATATGAGAAGTGACAGCATGCACCAGCACTGCTTGGCAATTTCTTTTTTTTCTTTTAACTTAATCCATGATAGCAGATCCTCTTAAATATTATCCCCATATTTCTAAAAGCGGGAAAGTGCAGCAGATCAGAGATCAACATTATCAAATAGTGCATTACTTTGGGCGAAGATCGCAAATTGAGCCAAAAACCCACTTGATGTGAGATTTCAGATGAACCGCAAAGCACTGCAGGAAATGACATGGACGTGTTTGGGCCCCGTTCATTAAGAGTGTGCACCAACAGATGTAACTGTTCCTGTTATTCAGGCAGAGTGTTATAAGTTGTACTCCCCTTCTGTATTTTGCATGCTCTCCCTGTGCATGTGATTTCTTCAATTATAGATGTAAACTGAATGTGTGACTCTATATAAATAGTTCGAACACCTTTTTCATGGCCAATTTAAAGCACTTTTTAAAAACTTTCAAAGCAATTTTTCCTATTTCTCGAGTACCGTTAAAAGAAGAAATCCAATGTGAATCAACCACTTACCTTCTTGTTTGAGGTCACTGAGTGATGCCTATAGGAAAAGGAACTAGAAAATGTGATAAGTCCTAAGCCAAAAATAAAACCAGCAGCTATCATTCAATGAATGGGGTGTAGAATATGTAACAGAGTTTCTGTGCCCCATTTAATTTGTATTTGCTGCCGTCTCTGTTCTTTGTCTTACTGATTGCTTGTGAATGCGTCTTCTTAAATGTTTTTCTTTCCTTTTCCACCAAAAATTCAAATGAAATTTCTTCTTCCTTGAATCGCTCGTCCTGTTTTTAATTCGTTTTCAGGTGCAAAAGGGATTTTTTTCTTTTCTTCTTCACTTGTACTGTTTTTTTTTTGCACTTGTCATGAAAAAGCCACTCATATATACAGTATATATATATATATATATATATATATATATGCTCACTGATGCACTTTATAATCTGAAAATGGAAAATCCTTTGTAATTGTACAAACGATGAAGACGACGATGATTTTTTTAAAATTTTCTGGACAATGATGACAAAAAAAACACGAATAACTGACGTGTTTGAGATTTTTGTTGACATCCACTTTCTAGATGTTTGCTGCACTCCGTTTAGACCAAGCCCGTCCAAATTCCAGCCCAGGGACCTGTCGCGGCCCGCGATCCGATTTTTACCAGCGCGCATCCTCTGCCGTCAAATGATTAATATGTGGACCAACAGTCACGTATATAGAATACTAATAATAATTCACCATTTGACCAGTTGATGGCAGTCGCCCTTTGGCCACCTTGTCCTTGGCTTTCTGAGAATTTTAGCCCAGCTCATTTCTGACATGGCCACTATACATATAAAAAAATGAAAGTTGACTGTGAGGGCCGCCGCCTCCAGGACAAGTGGGAATTGGAGTATTTTTTTCACCGAAATCAGAAACGACCAGAGACCGGCTCTTTTCGAAAATAGAATATCAAGAGGCGCTGCCAGACTCCAAAAAAGCAGCCTGGGGAAATAAGGTGCAGGCAACTCCAAGCATTTTAACAACAGCGCTTTTTCACAAGTTTCTGCGAGTCAAATGAAAATGCTACAAAGGCAAGCGACGAGGCACTGCGAACCTTTGGCAGAGGTGAATAGTCGGCCCTCCCGCATTTTCAGATGACCCTATTTGGCCCCCCGCTTTCTGAAGTTTGGACAGCCCTGCATTAGACTGTAGTCACCTCATTTTTAGATGATTATTTTTTAAATTAGTTTTATGGTTTGCCATTTTTATTTTGTTTTTCAAATTGAGAATTTTTAAGAGTTGATTTTTTTTTACAATTTTCGTTATTTTTTAAAAGTGATTTCATTTTTTGGACTTATTCTGATATCATTTTTGTTTTTTAGATTTTTTTTTGAATGTATTATTCAATTGTTGAAATGTTTTATTTTAATTTTTTGGGGGATTCGATTGTGTTTTGTTATATTATTGGATGTTCTTTTTGCTTTCATGGATATTCTCATTTTTGCAGTTTTTTTTCAGTCTTGAACCGTAAATTGGTTTTAGATTTGATTTTTACAATTTTAAAGAAATGTCTTTTTATCTTTTGAATTTTTAGAATTGTATTGATTTGATATTATACTAAACGTATATATACTTTTACATTTTAGAATTGACTTTTTGACGTATTCCTCTAAATCTTTGGAGTAATGTATGTATTTTTCAATATTTCCAATGTTATGTTTTTGTATCTCTCAGAATGGTCATTTTTGTTTTTCGAGATAATTGTCATTTTTGGAGTTATCCTTTTATTTTTTATTTTCAATTTTTTTGTTATTGGTATCTTCATTTTCTGATTATTTTTTTTGAGTTTGGATTTTTTTTTGCAAGTTTTAAAAAAAAAATAATATACTATGTCAAAATGTAGAGAAAGGAGAGTCATTTTTTTCTAAAGTTTACCTAATGCGTGAACTAAGGTGTACCTGCGTCATTTTAAACAGACTTGTTTTATTTTTTTTATTTAAGGTGTCGTCTATCATGTCAGACTGATGAGAAACATGGCAACATACTAAAGCATTTTTAAAAATGTTAGCCCAAATTCAATTTTTTTTCTAAATTTTGGAAAACACATGATTAAAATTCAAGAATTTTCAATGATTTCAAGCATTCATTCGTAAAAACCCTGTATACACTGATTTGCAAAAACACGATAGTCCAGGCTGTATACTGCCCCTCACCCGGATAGGTATCTGTTCACCCAAAAACAAACAAAAACGAAAAATCCTGTATATGTTTGTTTGTCATGAGAAAAGCTATGAAAGGAAATCTGAAAACAAACAAGAAAGGAAATTGTCATCCTAGAGATTATGGTATTAAAAATGGCTCTCCCATATCCCAAATCCGGCCATATTAAAGATTTGTCCATGAAAGCTGCAAGGTACACAGACCCCCATGCAGCCTCGCTTCTGACCCATTTCCCAAGCAGGTTAAGGATTAACAGTGTAGCGCGCCGCTGCAAGCTAGAAAATAGATGAATGGTGCGAGGCGTCCCCCTTCACTAGGGAGTGGTGGTGGAGGGGATCAAAAGCGTGGAGCTAACTCAGTCAGTGATTGGGAGTGTCAAGAGTACCGCCTAGGAGCTTTGGAAAACGCAGCAAGCTAGAACGAGATGTAGGTCGGCAAATGTGGAGAGGACAAGCGAGGAGAAAATAAAAGTGTGAAGAGAGGGTTCACAGGCGCGAGAGTGGGTACAAATCCCCTTTAATGGATTACTGTGCATCATCCCGTCAGCTGCACAGAGCCTGTGTCGCTCAGCTTGTTGCCAACTTTACAGCAGGAAAAATACCCCGAGTGTATAGAATCAAAACTACACTTTTAAAAAAGTGCACAAAAAAAAAACTTTTTTCCGCCTCATAAGGGATTTTTACATAATGTGAGGTCTCAAGCATGAAAAAAAAGCAAGCAATGGTTACATCACTTATAGAAAGTGGGGTACTCAATACAGGATTCATACAACTTTTTCATGGCCAAATTCAAGCACTTTTTAAGGAATTTCAAAGTTAATTATTCAACTCCTCCACTATCATGAAAAAAAGAAATTCACTGTGAATTGTAAATTTTGCAGTTCCACAAATTTACCTGCAATTTAAATGTACAATTTTTAATCTTACGTGTGCATTTATCAAAACAGATAATTCCTAAATCTTGAGTAAATCGCGAATATATTTGTGGATCTGAACAATAAGTATGTAAATATTTCTGAAACAAATCCCATATAGGTTTTGGGTAAGATTATGGCAGTATGAATCTTACAATTTCAGTTGCAGGAAGTACTTCCCATTACTATTTGCTCGTGGAAAAATGCTACCTTCATTTTTTGCACGACCCATAGTAAATGTCCATAATTTATACGAAATAATTGCACATATACACGTTTCATAGCGCCCCGTTTAGGTGTAGCATTCACCTGTCCCGTTAAACACAACCTGTAGGGGGTGATGACGCTACACAAGACAATGCCATAAAAACTGATGCCAGCTGCCGTTAATCAGCTATGCAATGGCATCATTTTAAAGCAATCTTGTTGTGAAACATGGCAACAATTTTAAGCATTAACAAGCACTTCACCTAAAATTCAACCACTCTCAATCCTTGAAAACACAACATTAAAATTCTAGCCTCTTCAAGAATCCCAAGCACCTGTACCAATTCTGTCAATAGGACCAATACAGTGTGACACCTCCTAGAACAGTGGGCAGACTACGGCCTGCGGGCCACAATTGGCCCGTCAATCTTTAAAATTCGCCCCACTGAAGATTAAGTTATACCGTCCGTCATCCTTGCGCACAAATAATCGCTAAAGTGCTGCTCTTGTTCCCAGTGTCCCTTAATTGACTTTATGGTCTTTTTTTATTTATTTTTTGCCTCGGCCCTCTCCCAAAAAATTTAACCCAATGCGGACCACGACTCAAGAAGATTGCAAGTCTCACTTAAAGCTTTCTTTCATACTACCCCGATTGACCTGTGAGACATAGCAGGTGTCAGAGTATGGACAAGTTAATAATAAAAGGGAATGGAATAATATTTTGGGATTGAAACTGGCCAAAAAAAAAGAATTTTCTGGTTTGTCCGAAAGAAAAAGAAAACCAAAAAAAGATGCCAAGAATACAAAGTTGTAATTATGTGACGCACAATGTGAGGCGAGCCTTGCCAAGCTGGCTTTAAGGGGGAAGTTTGTACAAGACACACTAACCATTTGTTTTCATTTTTGTAAATGAGACGGAAGGAGATGGAAAATGCCTTTAAAACAAGAGCTCAGTTAAGCTTTTAACAACAACAGATTTTCTCCAGTTTATGTGTCACTCTGCCCTTACCATTTGGGAGCCCTTAGCCGGAGTTTAGCTAATGCTAACATGCTAAAACTTCAGAAATGACTGTAAAAATGTACGTGTGTGGCATACAGTCTGTCCGCTTTTCTATTAATTTTCCTTTTTTATGTTTTTAATTTTCCTTTTTGGGATTTATTTTTACTTTATCTAAATAATAATTCATTGTTTACAACCTTACTTGGCTAAACTTGAGATTTGCTGGCCTAACACCAATAATGCGTGGCCTTAAATTTTTGGGTTAATATTTGAGGTCACTTAATTACTTTTGTTAATTTCCATTGCAAACATTGTTCGCCAGCTAATTGGTTTCATTTTTTTTAAGAGGATATTGTCACATTTTTCTGAATAACATGATAAACTCATAAGATACCTAGCACAACTTACCACTGTGAGGAATGTTGTAGTTGAGGTGTTGGAGTTTGTCCGTCTGTGATAATAGCCATAGTTCCCACTGAAGTTTCGCCTAATCTCTGCAGATGAATGCCTGGAATATAACCGTGGAGGCAACGGTTAATGGTATCTTGTCAATGTAGTTAAACTGCAACATTTTAAATGACATCAACATGTGAACAAACAAACACCAATTGTTTGTGTTATAGTTTTGTATATTTCAAGCTACATGAACGTCATAGAATGTATTAAGTGCCTCAACTCCAGCCCAACCCTTGTGCCCACTTGCATTAGTTTGAATTGCTTATCATTGGTGATTCCATTCACGCTATTGTTCCCTCCATATAGTAAGGCACCGCTCAGTAGGGTCTTTGTCACACTGGCACCCCAAAGTATAAAACTGCCTCTTGATGTAGGGGTCAGGCAGCAGCAGAAAATCTAAATGACGTTGAAATAGAGGGTTACATTCAAGGACAGTGGGAAGATACAGTGGGTGTGCATCTGTGTTTATAAATCTGCTTGCAATGCCAAAGGGCAAAAAAGAAGAAACCAGTGAGAAAGTTTGTTGGCATTCCCTTCTATTCTTCTATAACTAAAAAGAGTGAATAAATATTTGCGTTGAGTTTGACACACATTTCTTACAGATTGCAAACACTGTCAAAGCAGGTCAGTTTTATATGTTTCAAAGTTTTTGCGAAGATTATTTGTATTCTGTTTTCTATTAAAAAAACAGGTTTCAATGTCTGTTCCCTTTCTTTTATGTTGTTCAACTTTACTTCATATGGTGCACAAAAAACCGAGTTACTGTTTTTCAGTTAAAAATAACATTTTAAATGGAATGATTCAGATTTTGTGTCTGTATAATGGTCAGATATTAGGGTATATGTTACATGAGCTTTTTATTTTTTATTTTAACAGTGACATTTATGAATGTAATGATGCTACTAAGCTCACTATTTGAACAGTGAATAAATACTGGATGTTCAAAAAGTCTTGGGCACATTTGACGTCCACACATCGACCTAAATATGAATGGTATTAAGAAAAGGGTTTTGCCACTTTAAAGCTAATTACATTAAATTTTATTTGAAAAGCATTTGATTATTTTTTTTCTTTTCAGACTTGGTATTGGCATTTACTCAAACAGAAAAGGCGTTAGGTGTGCTTGAATTTCCAAAAACTGAATCATGGACTGTTTTTAATGGAGCCTTTCGTAGAAAATATTGAAGAGGAGACACCAGGGAGGAAGTCCATAGTGAAATGGCATAGTAAATTCATAACGGATGGTTGCACAGCCCTCAACTTCAGAAGTTGAAACTGCTTTCCAGTGGAGCCCCCATAAATCGATCAGAAGAGCCTGTAGGGAACTTCAGTGTCCTACAACAAATGTCTTAAGAAAACAACTGCAAATGTTGCCTTATTAGCAACGGTTAGTTTAGCATTCCGGACGCTAACGTGTAGCCACCCGTAGCTACCCGGAGCAATCCGGCTTCAACGCCGCTAAACAGAGACACGAAATCCGGGGGGAATCGGAGAGGAGGCGGACTTGCTAACACGAGGTGGTGTATCCCTGGATTTTCACAAAGAAAAGTTTTCCATCTGCCGCAGGGATGTCGAATTTTTGGACTGGCTCGTCATCCACTTCGCTACAAGCACCCCTAGGGCATCATGTTCATCTGTTAATAAACAACGGGGTAGACTGCTGGAAGTGTGAATTTCCCTACGGGGATGAATAAAGTATCTATCTATCTATCTAGTCCAACAGTTGTAGGACACTGATAAACCAGCTCGTTGTGACTTTTGCATTGCTATGTAACAGAAAATGGAAGATTACGGATTTAACAACCAGGTTTTATTTTTTTAGCAAGGAGGAGACTTTCCACATAAGTCACAAAGCTGAAAGGCTTAACACTCACAGATGGGGTACCACGAACCCACATGACCTTCTTGAACATCAGCAAGATTCCCCAAAGGCGACTGTGTTTTGTGCTACATTTAAGAAAGCGGTCTACTGACCAGTGTTCTTTGGGACAGCAATAGTCAATAGTGAGACGTACCGCGACATGCCGGAAAACTGTTTCATGGATAAATTGAGTGAGAAAAAAAATCAGGTGACTTTCACAAAGATTTCAAATCTTAGACAATGTAATTTATTTTTGTGGGGATTTGTGAAAGGATTGGTCTATGTGAAACCCATTTTCAAGAAACGTGGATGAGCTGAAGGCACGAATAACAAACGCGGTTGCAACCATTGACAATGGTATGCTGGGATGCGATTGGCAAAATTTGACTATCTAGGCTTGACCAATGGTGCTCACATTGAGCATCTTTGAACATTTCATGTGAAAATTGAGATTACAACTATTCAGAATTTACCACACATGGTTTTCTATCCCTAATAGTTTCCAATATATTCGATGTCAAAATGTACCCAAGACTTTTGGAACAATGGAGATTTCATAAAAAGTCATGGATGAAGACTACACAATTTTTTGTATTACTGTACTTGCCATGGGAAGACATTTTGATATAACAACAGGAAAACAATAAAACAATAGGAAATTAAGTGGTGTCAATGCATTGTATTCAATTTTGGAGGTTCCCCTGTTTATAGGTCTATTTTGGATACAGACACTAAAATGTGGCATTTGAGAGCATGGTACAATAAGGCAAGCAATGCCAGTGCTGAATCCACACCACAGTTCCGCCCACTTGTCTATTTAATGTCTGGTTCCAAATATATATGTAACAGGAAAGACAATCCCATAGTGTTGCAAAATACCAAACGACTCCACAGAGAAAAGAAGCCATTTTATCAAAAACCATTATTTCTGATGATGCATGCTTACTTTTTTTTTTTATTAATTCACTGTTCATCTGCCTTTACTCTTGAGGGTTGCAAAGGTGTTAGAGCTTATTCCAGCTGACTTAAGGGAGAGTGCAGTACCAAGGGACACCCTGGACTGTGTCCAAGCCATCACATGGTACACAGAGACATAAAACCATCCACACAGCTATTAACAGTTAAGAACAATTTTGACTCGCCAATTGCACTACCAAGCATGTTTTGGGAATGTGGGAGGAAACCGGAATGCCCGGAGAAAACCGACTTAGGCATGGTTAGAATTAAAATTGAAGACTGGACTTCTAAACTGTGAGGCAGACTTGCTCATTAGGCAGCCACTGTGTCTGTGCTTAGCACATTCTGATTTCATTGATAGTAGATTGATGAAATCTTATAGGAAAACAGCTGAGACTGTTTCATAATAACCGAGGTGAACTGTGAGAATAAATCTGATTTACTTTTTAATTTAGCTTGAAGCTTATCTATGCATTGAAACATTGACTGATTAGGTTGACAAGCATCGTTAAGTGGCTATTGTTTAACTTTGGATGCCCACTGTAAAGCGTCTATGCTTTGAGGTGATGTGCCTCCCGCTAATATGTCATGTTTTGGTCGTTAAGAATTGACATAATTCAACAGTGGCAACATGCACGGGTGGGTCAGCAACAGAGTATTCAGAGCAAAGTCCAACACTCAAGCTGCATTTTTATGTCAACAAAAATGATGCCCGTATTTGTAATCTAGGAACGAAAATAGTCAAAAAGCATATAAAATCAGGCCATAAAACACAAACACACACACATGCACGCAAACACACTGTATATTAATTGCCCGGTGACTTTGAAAATGTTCATGTTTATATGGACAGAACGACAAAATCTAAATGACACCCACACCGGGACCAGACCTTTTATAGCTTTTGTGCACAATTCTGTCAATGATTACACTTAAATCAGTATAACAATTCAAGTCAACTGTAGAACCTGAAGTGGTTTAAAGCTAAAACACGGGCTAATCAGCAGAGATAGGATTGATCATGGAAAAAAATACAATAAACTGATCTCTACAAAATACTTTATCAATACAACCAATATTTGATATATATCTATCAATAAAATATATAAAAAAATAACTCCAAACTTCAGCTACAGAGGTTGGAGAACTCCCACTTCCCAAAAACAGAAGACAACTTCTAGACAGCAAGGCTGTAATGCTTTGGTTTTAATCTCATGCAGCAACTGGCCCAAGAGAAGGGAAACAAAAAGTCACATTTATTTCCATGAGAGTATATTGCCTGAAGACTTTGCTGAAGCTCCATGTCCAGCAACTTATGCCTTATAAAATATTTTTAACATTCCACTTGTAAAGAGACAAGCCCTAACCCTAAAACCACAAAGTAAACTTCAAATATTTCGTCTTCCAGAGCAACAACTGAAAAACAGCTTTGACTTATCTATGCTGCTAAAAAACTCAAATTGAAGATTATGGCAACCCCTGCATGTGCACATGCATGTTCACAATAATACCTTTTGCGCTCGCCTGCAACTGGCTACCATTTAAAACACAAAGCGCTTGACTAAAAAAAAGAAAAAAGAGTGGGCAAGTAAATCAGTAATCAGGCCTTGCCAGCAGCACACAGCTATTATTTCATCACAGTACACATGCAGCCTGTGACTATTGTTTTCATTGGACAAGCCATCCTTTAGCTGCAGACCGCTTCTAAAGCAGATTTATTGGGAAGGTGTTTGGCCAATTGTGAATTAAATCAATGTCTGTTAACTTTGCTAAATCCTAAAGGAATATAAATTTAGAAAAATGTTAATATATGAGCAATTACAATTATTAAGATGCAGATTGTTCAGCAGTAAAAAAAACATCATAATAAGAAGACTTATGAGTAATATCAACTTTCCCCTGTGTCAACCCAGTCTACGTTGTCAGTGGCTATAATTCCAAGAATAACCACAGAGTCGTTTTCCAGACAATTTTTCTTTTCAGCTCGACAATGTCCCGAAACAAAATCTATGCAAAGTCAAGCTATCACACATCAGCAAAAGTACATCAATTTACCCCAAAAAACATGGAATGACAAATAAACTGGACAATGACAAATTAGAGACTACATCAAGTGATTAAGTGAGGAGTCACAAGTGCATGATAGCATAACAGGTACTTGTTGAAATACTGTATTTTCTTTTGTTTGGAGGATCAATGCCCAAGTTTGTTCTCTCTTTCAATGGCAACTAATTTCATTGCATCACGCTGCCCTATGCTGCAGGCCTGCACATGCTGTGTGTGCACATGGAGTGGTTTTGTCAGCATTTCTGTAAATGTTGCGCTAGCTTTCCTGATTGTGTGAAAGAACCCCCTCCCAGAAGCCTCCAAACACACACACATACACAATTTATGTTCACAGTAATCAATACATTTTTCTCATTCTTGATGCTATATTCAATTTGGATGTTTGAACGTGTAAACGTGTAATATTTATTTTCCGAATGTGTCGGTAATCAGCTAGGGATAGACGCCAGAAAGGCATGGTGGAATTTAACTCTTTAGAGCAGGGGTGGCGAACAAGTTTGAAACAAAGAGCCGAAATTTTTAACTGTGAGAGTCAAAGAGCCACACCACGCACTGACCTGCCATGACAGACAAACACACACAAATACACAAAATTAAAAACATTTTCCCATATTTCCCATAACACACTCCTCTCCTTACAATACAACAAAGATTGTTCTTGTGTTGATTTCAAGGAAAGTGTCCACCCTCAATACACAAAAAAAAAAAACTAAACATGAAACAAGGCAAAGAGCCACAGTATATATGATGAGTCAAAGAGCCGCATTCTTATTGGCCAAGAGCCGCATGCGGCTCTAGAGCCACATGTTTGCCACCCCTGCTTTAGAGCATGCACTAATGGGGTTTGTTATACTGAGTAGTATATACAGAGTAGAAAAACAAGTGACATTGTCTCAAAAATGCTTTTATTAGATGTTAATTTGACTGTTCAAGTACGTTTATGCCTAACTCTGTCGGGTCCTTAACAAAATATGATACAGACGTGATGCAGCTTGAGAATTCTCAATCAACTGGATGCAATGGAAGACTTCATGCACAAATTTCAGCTAAAACTTATGTTTATTGTTGGTGTTGACTACGTTTCGAGTATTGGTGCTCATTAACATCCGTTGCAGCCTGGAAGGGGATTATCTCATGCGCAACACTTTATCAATGGTCATGTTTTCCTCATTTTTTTTGTATTAGTTTTTCATGATCTCCCGCATGGTTTCAGATCAGGGAATGTTGTAATAGTTGTCTGTGCTGCCCTTTGAGACTCTCTTTGATTAAAGTCTAGACAAATAAATATAGCGTGACTAAAAAAATATATATATTTCAAATAATGTATTTTAATATCAAATGTAATTATTTCGATAACATATTGCATTTTTTTGCATTGAAATGGATTATCTTATTTAAGGACAAAGCTTATGATACATAAATAAATGTATACAAAATTCAAAATTGATTATTTAATCGAGATTACTCTAGATTAACGCCAGAATTGGAGTAATGAGTGAGACTGACAGGAGGACTGGGAAAAACTTTACAAAACATTCAAAACAATTTCGAATATGAAGCAAATTTGATTATAAAACAGGAAAAGTCTTTAAGTTATGCGCACGAAAGCAGCACACATGCATGCCAAAAAAAAAGGTGGTTTAAGATGGTAGGTTTCTCTTTCACAACCTAAATCCAGGACAACAGCTTCTAAAAAAAAAAAAAAAAACACCATTCGTCAACTGAACCAAAAAGGAAGTGGAAGAATAACAGAGGCTAGCGTGGTGTACCCTTCAGGAAGATTTAGCCGGCAAGATGCCTCCACTGTGCGTCTTATCCTATCATATGTCTCCAGATTTTAATGGGCCATGATATCAGCACCATCACGGCTCAGCTTCCTGTCAGGAGCAAGCACGCACAAACACAAGCAAAAGTGACCAACACAAAGCTTGCGCCAGATTTTTGCTTGGAACTCAATCTGTACTCCCCCCATTCACTTAAAAAGTTATCGAATGTTGGAGGCCCCAAATCTTCAGCTGTCCAAACACCTGCCACCATATGTTCATGATTATCAACATGCTACTTATTCTTATTTCCAAACATATGCTGCATTGAACAGTTCTTCCTGCATTTTTCTCTTTATGATGAAACAATGATAGACATTTGACGTTAAACAAGATGGATTTTCCATTGCAACTCCATGGGACTCAATGATTATACAGAGATTATGGTCCCGAAACACATTGTATTATTTTTAAAGGTAAAGGACCTTCTCATCCACTAGCCATACAGAACAAGAAAGTTGAGATGCATTCAATCTTATTTCTATGAACAAAAACATTTTTCATCCACACAAAAACTAGTAGGGCAGCACGGCGGCACAGTGGTTAGCGCATGTGCGGCACAGTTCATGTCTTGGGAACCTCCTGCGTGGGTTCAAATCCAGCTCCAGACTTCCTGTGCGGGGTTTGTATGTTCTCCCCGTGCTTGCGTGGGTTTCCTCCGGGCACTCCGGTTTCCTCCCACATTCCAAAGACATGCATTTCAGATGAATTGGCCGGTTCAAATTGTCCCTAGGTGTGACTGAGCGAGTGAGTTGTCTGTCCCCGTGTGCCCTGCTATTGGCTGGCAACCAGTTCAGGGTGTCCCCTGTCCACTGCCCGATGATTGCTGAGATGGGCTCCAGCCCCCCCGCGACCCTACTGAGGATAAGCGGTGTAGCTAATGAGATAAGATGAGACAAAAACTATTAAACCTGTTCTTTTTTAATTTTGTCTACAAATTTGTTTTTTGGGGTTAAATCTTTAAGTTTGATGAACAATTCCAATGTCCAAAAGACATATAATATATTTATGAAGCCCCCCTTTATATTGAATTAAACATGTCATAATTGTTTTTTGTTTTTTTGTTTTTTTTCTTCTCCCTTGAATTAAATAGCTTTGTATGGCCACATTTGGCCCCTGGTAATTCATTTTGATTTCATTAAATAAATTAGCAATTAAAATTGATGTTAAAAAACATTTATGAATAAATTGAGTCTTGAGCAGGTTAGCTTCAATACTAGTTACTCCACATTAACATAATTAGCATGTTTGTTTTATTCAACAATTGATGTGCCTGGTTGATGAAGTGAGTATTTTCTCTATCCAGAATTTCAGGAAAGACATCCCCTGTGTAACAAAACGTTGTACTCTATTAGTATTAGAATCAGCATCCATTCAATACATTTCAATTCAAATATTATTTGTAACCTGGTCATCGTTTTTATTTTATATTATACTTAATTATTCTATATTTTATTCTTTATACCTAATGTGCGGTCCCTTCTCAAGGTTGCAATGTAACATGTCCCTGTAAGGTAATTACTTTTCTCTGTAACGAGTACTTTGACGAGTTTATAAGAAAATTTTGTAACTTTAATGTCGTCAATACATGGTGCGTGCGTTACCGCGTTATTCTGCAACTTAAGAAATGCAGATTATAAATTACATGTATTTACAAGTATTCTCATTGCTGAATACTTCTGCATGAGAAGGGTCAACACAAGGAAGGCTCCAGGCCCGGACAACATTCCGGGGCGGGTACTTAGGGAGTGCGCCGATCAGCTGGCTTGTGTACTAACAGACATTTTCAACACCTCGCTAGACCAAGCCAAAGTACCATCATGCTTCAAATTTGCCAACATCATCCCAGTGCCAAAGAAACCCCAGATCTTATCACTCAACGATTACCGGCCCGTTGCACTGACTCCTATCATAATGAAGTGCTTTGAGAGACTGGTTAAAGAGCACATCACCTCCAGTCTCCCCTCCTCATTCGACCCCTTTCAGTTTGCCTACAGGACAAACCGCTCCACCAGGGATGCCATCTCCTCTGCGCTTCACCTGAGCCTGACACATCTAGAGGAGAAGAACACCCATGTGCGGATGCTGTTCCTGGACTTCAGTTCAGCATTCAACACCATCATCCCACAACATCTGGTAGACAAAATGAGACTCCTGGGTTTCAACACCCCCCTGCGGAACTGGCTGCTGGACTTCCTCTGTGACAGACCCCAATCAGTGCGGATAGGTCAGAACAGTTCAGATGTCATCTACCTCAGCACGGGCTCCCCCCAAGGCTGCGTCCTAAGCCCCTTGCTGTTCACCTTGATGACACACGACTGCGTCCCTAGGTCCGCCACAAACCACATCGTGAAGTATGCTGACGACACAACAGTGGTGGGCCTCATCAGGGATGACAACGACCTGGCCTACAGAGAGGAGGTGGAGCAGTTGGTGGGCTGGTGCAGGGACAACAGCCTGGTCCTGAATGTCGACAAAACTAAAGAGATCATTGTCGACTTTAGGAAAAACCAGCCCAACCATGCCCCACTTTGCATCAACAACAAGGCTGTGGAGGTTGTCAGCAGTATCAAGTTCCTAGGGGTGCACATTACAAACAAACTCACCTGGTCCGTGAACACTGCATCACTGGTTAAGAGGGCACAGCAGCGCCTGTACTTCCTGCGGAGGATGAGGAGAGCCCACCTGCCCCCACCCTCCCTCATCACATTCTACAGGGGCACCATAGAGAGTATCCTGACCAGCTGTATCTCTGTGTGGTGTGGAGGCTGCAGCGCTACCGACTGGGGTAGTGTGAGGAGGGTAACGAGGACAGCAGAGAAAATAATCGGGACTACACTTCCCTCCATTCAGGACATTGGCCAGAAGCACTGCCTATCCCATGCTAAAAACATTACCGGGGACCCCTCTCACCCCCATCATGGACTGTTCACTCTGCTAGCCTCTGGGAAGAGGTACTGCAGTGTGCGGTGCAGGACCACCAGGCTCCGCAATAGTCTAGTCCCCCTGGCCATTAGACTGTTAAATGGTCAATCTAACATATAGTTAACTTAAATCTAAACGGCTGCTAATCTGACTTTTTGCACTACTGGCAGTTTTTTTTTTTATTTTTTTTTTTAATAGCTTGCCACTCCTTGCACATTGCTCTCTGCACTATTGTAATTACAGCGTTATTGTTACAGTGTTAATGTTACTGTGTACCTGACTTGTTAACCTGACTGCCCATTTTGCACATCTGGTTAGCTACTCTTCTTGCACTATCGGCACTATGGTAAAATACTATACGTAGCCAAAATACAATACAACATTATTTATATCTGTACATTCAAGGAAACTGTGGGGGTCAGATGCATCGACATTTCGTTCTGTATACACGTGTACTAGAATGACAATAAAGTAGATCTGAATCTGAATCTGAATCTGAATGACTCACATTGACACATACAGCAACATTCACTAAGGGTTGGCATGTTTATATTTACCTACATAGTAAAACTGAATCCAGCTATAGCCGCACCGTGTCAAGCACAGAGGTCGCTGAATTTCTCCTCATGGAGATATTCTCCCTACCGTATATACTCGCATCTAAGCTGGTGTCGGTCTATGTGCGCATATTTAATTGAGTGTCACCAGTAGAACATGGGGAGGGGGGCATGACTTTTTCAGGGACAACAAACCAACATGAAATCAATCAGGCAAACATGAGCACTGAACTTAGGGAAAAAGTGTGCTGAAATTTTTTCTTTTATTTGTAAAATTATTTTTGCAATACACCATGCCTGAAAAAAAGGAAACGTCTTGGACAGTATCCAGAAATGGAGAAAGATCTTTGAGTGGTTTGAAACCCATGGACAAAAGTGATATGGAATTTTCTCAGTTTATTGCCCAAAGCAAGAAATGTGATGGTTTAATTGCTTCCACAGGTTGGTGTACACATTTTCATCCAATTGTTATATTACGTGGCTATTTTACAGCAGAATAGCTTTTGTGAGAGTATAGATGGTAATTTATAACAACTTTGAGGGCAACACACTTTTTCGTGTCAGTAATCTGGAGGGCAACAGAATTACTTTTTAAATGAAGAAACTGGTAAATTGAAGTAATGAATGTATTTCAGAATGGAGCCCAACCCTGCTAAAGTCAATTGTCACTGCTTTCCTCAAATAAAGTTGAAAAAATATTTCATAAATCAGTTACCAACCACCTAATTTGCGTGTCAGTTACATGGAATTAAATAAATAAATAAAACATTGAAGCAACCCTTGATCATTTATACCAAACTGATTGCATTACTCATCTTCAACCAGTGGAGACACATTTTTGTTTTTTGTTTTAAGTCAAGTCATGTTTATATGTATAGCCCATAATCACAAGGAGTCTCAAGGGGCTGCACAGACAACAGATTATTGCAAACCACAGACTACTATTACACCGTCCTCTGATCTAAAACATACACGAGGGCAAGGAAAAACTCAAAAACTCAACATGAGCAAAATGAAGAAACCTTGAGAAGGGACCACACTTGAGGTAACCCCCCCTTCCAGGATGACCAGGCTGCAATGGATGTGGCATTGACAAATACTAATAAAATACAAAAAAACATAATTGAAATATAAAGTAAAAAAAAAACGAAAATAAATAGGATGACCTGGTTGGAATGGATGTAGTATTACAAACAATACACATTGTCAACATGAAAATATGTATAGAGGAAAGATATGGATAAGTAAATACAATTAACGCTTCGAGCTTTTTTCTTTCTAAAGGAAATGACGTAGTGTTTTTGCAATAAAATTTCATTTTGCAAGCAAAGTGTCCTTGTGTTTATGGAAAGCATTTCACAAACATTTTAGTCATTAGCAAAGGATCTAAATTTGATCAATTGTTACTTAGTAAATGAAATGTTTTTCATTCAAATGCTCAATTTAGCATGTCTTCATAATGTCATTTTTGAGATCATTAATTTAATATGGATTAAGATCATTTCACTCTCAGTGAGCCTATCATTGGCACGCGTCCTTGGCCAACAGCACCCTGCAAGCAGCTGCTCTGCTGGCTCATCACTAGATTCAGGCTGAAGCCCAAAATCCCTCACATCCCTGTGCAGCTGAGCTCAGCAAAACACCATCCTTGATGTGTCACGGATTATGAAAAAGAAATGTCAGTGACTACACTGAATGCTGGTAAATTTCTTCTACGATGTAAAAGGATTTGACATGATGAAAACAGTAGCATGTGATATCATGACTAGATACCATTTGGCATGCAAAAACGGAATCTCAGAGGAAATACAGAAATACTTTGCCAACACAAACCCATAATGCACAGAAAAATGAGCAGTTTGATTATTACATTTAATATTTTTGAATATACACCTAAGAATAACTCAAGCGACCCCAGATGGGAAAAAGACAATAAACAAAACATTGTTCTAAAATATCCAAATTTACTTTTTTGTTTAAATCTAAACTGACGAAATGCAAAAAATTAATTGTCTTTATTGTCATTGATATCAACATAGTAAACATTTACGAGAGAATACTTGGCACTCCATGGTAAACACGTAATAAAGACTTAATAGAGAAAAAATGTACACTAGAATGTCAGGATAAATAGACAAAAATATTTACAATGTAGTGCTTTGAAGACTGGCCTACATTGTAATGGTAGTGCAATGACATGCTGCTTACTCATGCACTTTATAAATCAACGTCACGGCTGCATCTCCCTTACTGGATGACCATGTTGTTAAAGTGGATTTTGCAAACCTCTCCCAAGATTCAAAAATCATAAACTGCAAAAACCTTCAGAGACACACCCCCTTTGTAAACTGAATTTGTTTTGGTGCCAATAAATGCATTTCATTTTCAATCTTGGATACATTTTGACAGAAAAAAAGGATTGCTCTCTGACTTCATGTTTAAATGTTTGAAAATATAAATCCTGATCCGAGTCTGACTTATCAAACGGACTAGGACCATATTCAGAGTGCATGTGCAAATGACACAGAATCCCAAACCCCATGTAAACGTACCCACTCACTTCTTACATATTTAACAGTAAAGCATAAATGCACCCAAATCTAAATGATGCAAGAGGTTTTTAAGGCATAGCTTAGACTTTAGACCAGGGGTCAATAACCTTTTTGAAACAACAAGCCATAAAGGCAAAATATTATGATTTTTTGGGGGGAAAGAGCTGCATCATATATTTTAAAAAAACATTCAACAAAACCGCCAAACCTGCTTATTCTTCAGCACATTTTATTTCACTATGTAACATATGATTTGATCAAATTTATGAAATAATAATAATACCACAGGCTGCATCCTGAATCACATCACTTAAAATGTGTCTCCTTCCCACAGTTACTTAAGATTGTTGAGCCTCTCTTCGACCTTCATTTTTGTCATGACTAATGACTTCAAGATGCGAGCAAAGTTATTTTGTAAAAATGTCACAAAATTTTGCAAAGGAGGATCCCGACATATTTACCTTCCGCGCAGACGGTGCAGGGCTAGAGACGGGAGGGAGTGCATATGCTCTTTGCATAGCTCTACCCATCCCTACTGCTCACCCACTCAAATTACTCTAGGACTTTGCTACAACTTCTGGGTATTTAATCATAGTTATGTGGCATTTCATCATAAAGTGTCTTAATAATGATCAAATACAGACAACTCCCTACTTACAAACATTCGATTTACGCAAAAGATTTTTGGGGATGTCGAAAAATATCTAAATAAAGTTAGATTTTGTATTGTGTTCAGCTTTTCCCGAGTAGAGAACAGTACTGTAATGCTTCTTCCTGCCGTGTGGCGATGTGAGAGGTCACCCAGCATCCACACCAAAGAAGAAATCAGGCTTCTACTTCCTGGTTCGTATGTAACCATAACACAGTGTGCTGTATCGCTAGTGCGCTAAGAATTTTGAAAATTTTATTGTTTAATATCTCGTGCATCCATTCAATATGGTCGGTGTAAAGTGTAAGGAAGAGGCGAGCCGTTTCTTTTGAAATGAATGTGGAATATGAAAGATTGATGCGGTTGAGAAAATGTCCGGAACGCTTTTTTTGGTCCACTCTCTACCACGGAGGAGGACCTCATCTTCCAAAAGTAAGTTAAAGTCAACTTTATTTATCTTTATAGAGCATATTGTTTTATGAAATGGTTATTTTTTCGTACAAAACAATACAGGTTACTTATACGAGCCTTAAACATACTTTTATTAACCATAAACAAAAACAGAAAATAGCACTGAAGCAACTTACAAACAAATTCAACTTACGAACGATCGTCTGGGACCTAAATTGTCCGTAGGTTGGGCAGCGTCTGTGTTGTTTAATGACCTTCCATAGAAAGGATTCCTTAGCGATGTACAGCCAACACAGTGTTTTGGTGGGACATTTTAACTGTAAACTGGAGTTAAAATGTGCCCTATTTATACCGGACAGTACTGTGATTAATCTCAGGGTTGGTTCGGCTATGCTTGCAATATAAAGAGGTTAGTCCAATGCAAATTTTGAACTACATGGGGAAAATCGGCATGGAAACGAGTTTGTCTCTGAACCATACATACTCATGAAAAGAGCAATTCATGGCTGGAGAGCCATAGGTTTCTGACCCCTGCCTTAGACAGCTATTTTGTCCTAAGCGTTCCAAACTGCTGACATTGAACGAATGAATCAAGGATCAGGATTTATTGCAGCACTATTAATACAATGTATGACACAGGTAACACAACCTTTCACATACATTTGTAATCAATCATTAAAAATTGGTATTTTCCTATCCAAAATGATAATTGCAAAGTTTATTACATGCGTAAACATGGACACATACACCTTTCAAGTGTTGCAGCCAATAATTTTTTTAAAGGTTTATTTGCCAACAATACAACTTTATATTACTGTAAGGAGTACCTTATGGAGCTTTTTTGTATAGTTTATTTTTCTGTACTACGGACAGACTGAAGAGATCTTTTCTTCCTCATGCCATGAGGCTCTTTAACTCCACCCGGCAGAGTAAAGGCCCACATTAAACCACACCACCTACATTGGATATTACCGAATCTTACTGCAATATGTATTCTGTGTAGCACTATTTAGTTACTCTATATAACACGCTACAGTGGGCATTTGCACGTCACACTGGGTATTTGTATATTGTATTCTTTTGGCTTTATTATTGTACTGTTCTCAGCTCAGGGATGCTGCTGGAAATATGAATTTCCCTTAGGGGATGAATAAAGTATCTATCCATCTATCTATCTATCTAGTTTAAAAAATAACAAAATCAATTCTTAAATAAATGGTCTGACATGAAAAAAACTAAGAACTTAGTGATCTGGCACTAGACAAACCACATATCTTAGCATAGATAGGATAGATAGATAGATAGATACTTTATTCATCCCTGAAGGGAAATTCACATTTCCAGCAGCATCCCTGAGCTGAGAACAATACAAAAATAAAGCAAAAAGAATACAATATACAAATACCCAGTGTGACGTGCAAATGCCCACTGTAGCGTGTACTTACTGTTCACTCAACTGACATTGAAAGAGTAGATGGAACACGTATTCAGTATATTAATGTAAATTTATTTGATTAGTTGCAAAAATTAATATTAATATTTTTTTTAAAACGTCAAAGTAATATATTTACATATATGCAGAAGGCAGTAAAAACAGCAGCTATAGCAGAAAAGAGCACATGTTCCTTTCCATTGTGTCTCGTTGCAATCAGGTAATCAGACGATGCAATTATTAGCAACATAAAAATTTACAGCGTCATCGCAATCTGTATTTGCTGATTGCTATAAACTGCAAGGGGGAAGTTATCAAATCAATTGACAAGGAGATGCATTCTGAATGGTTGCCATTGCTTTTACCTCAAGTTCCGAGAAAAAATGGAAAATATTATATATTTCCCCTCAATCATGTAAAGAAAAATCACTCAAAACTAAGCACAATCCGTGTAGAAATGAAAAGCAGGGGGTGGGATAAAAGCTGAGGAAAGACCAAAAAAAGAAACATTTTCCAATCAAGTCATCAATATGCTTGCACATTTCATTTCATTCAGAAAAAGGATCCAAAAACATTCAGCCCTAGCTAAACAAGGGCATCCGAAATGCAGATAAAAACACTTATAAACAAACAAAAACAACACAGTACATATGTCTGTGAATGTGGAACCCTAAATGTGTGAGGTTTACTGTCAATCAATCTCAGGAGAATGACAGAGATATTTTTTTACGGTGGGGCGCGTCATTTGAGGTGTCTTAAAAAAGTTAAAAGTAAAACATTTTCTCGTTTAAGTATGTGGTATAAATGCTCAACTTGTCACGAGGCGTGGTGGCGTGGAAGAGGACCGGACCAGAACGGAGGCAGGAGGCATGAAGGGAGAACTCAAATGCGTTGACGATCCATAAGTTTTATTTTACAAAATAAAAGTCGCCCAATACTCCGGGGCAAAACAGAACAACACAGAGTTCCTCCGGCACGAACTCAACAGGACATGGCATAACAGACTAAAACATGACAAGGCATAACAGCCTAAAACAGGACAAGCATAACAGACCGGGATTGTGTATAAGAGTAATGAACCCGCAACGGCAGAGCCCACAATGCAGCCTTAAATACAGACCCACAATTAGTGGAACTGCTTTCAGCTGTTGCCCAGAGGGCGGGGCAGACTGGTCACCAAGGCGACCGTGACACAACTGAGTTCAAAGAGCCTTTATAACTTGTTTTGCCACCGAGCCTATCTGCTTTTTAAAAGTACAATTACTTTTAGCAATGCTGTTCCGGGACATGCAACTCATTAGGTAGAAGGACAGGGGTGGAGGTTGGAAAGTGACATTATGCTTGTCACAGTTTTTTGTTAGTGTAGCATCAAAATGGTAAAAGTACGAATAAGCCGGTTTCATTTAGAGGTTAAATGCCAACCCAACCTCACAAAAAAGTTAAATAAAGTGTTTATTTGAACGCATGTTGAATGATCTGAATGAGTCTGCTATGAAGACTTCACGCCAGGAGATGGCTGCAAAGAGGAGCACAATTTCAAATTCCTTACAACACCTTTAAGTACTCTTTACAAAATTAATTTTATGCCCCTTTTTCAAATCGTTCTCAGTTTTGAATGATTTGTCTGTTAGTCTACGATACGGTTATTCTTGATTCTGGACGGATGAATGAATGGATAAGGGAACGAATAAATAAATAATGTATTTTGCAGAGACACAGATATATTTGCAATTTACATACACAATTTTTAATCTTGAATGTGCATTTATTAAAACATGATTTTGAGAACTGGAGTAAATCATGAATATATTTTTTTAGATTTGTTTATGATTCCCCATATAGGTATTAGTTAAAAATTACAGTAATATGTACCTTACATTTTCAATGACAGAAAGTCCCTCTCGTTACAATTTAACCACTAAGAAACACTATGCTTTTTTTGCATGGCTCATAATAAATGTCCATTTTTGACACGTATTCCTTGCTCTAATATACATTTCAAAATGCCCTTTTTCGGTGTAGCATACGCCTGTCTTCTTTGGACGCAACCCAAAGGGAGCAATGACACGTAATAGGACAATGCCGTACAAACTAATGCCAGCTGCCATCATCACAAGGGAAGAAGAAATGCATTCCCAAAGTGAAGCCACCTGAGGGCAGTGTCTGCATCATTTTCAAGCAGACTTGATGAGACAAGTCAACAATTTCAAGCATTTACAATCACTTTTCCCAAATTTAAGCACTTTTCAATCCTTGAGGATTTCAAGCACCCGTACAAATCCTGATGTATGGATGGTGGCAGAGTGCTCGCCTCTGGTCCAATGGTCGCAGGTTTGATTTCCAGCACCTCCAAGTTAAATGTAGAAGTGTCCTTGGGCAAGACACTGAACTCCTAATGCCACTGTGGCCGCTATCGTTGTGTGAGTGTGTGTGAATGCATAAGAATGAAGCACATTGTAAGGCGCTTTGGGGGGTCTTCAATGACTTGAAAAGCGCTATATGAAAGCAGACCTATATCATTTACATGGATGGATGGGGACAGTTCTGAGGTCATGAGATCGAACCTTCCTGTGTGGAGTTTGCTTGTGTGGGTTTTCTCCCTGCCTTAATTGGCCGGTCAAAATTGTCCCTAGGCGTGAATGAACGAGTGACTTGTCTGTCCCTGTGTGCCCTGCGACCGGCTAGCAACCAGTTCAGGGTGTCCCCTGCCCACTGCCCGAAGATAGCTGGGATGGGCTCCAGCACCCCCGTGACCCTAATGAGGATAAGCGGTGCAGATAAAGGATGGATGGATGGATGCGTTATCTATAGTAAAAAGGTGCATCATTATTCTGTCTATCTGGTCCACTTTATGGACAATCAAGGCTGGAAAACATAAATACAGCTTCATCACGTGTTTTACTGCAGAAAGAGGGAAGTGTCACATGCACTTCGGTTATTCACAGGAAGCTGTCCAGTTAGGTTGTTTTAATAAGTTAGCGTTGAGCATTCGACACAATAGACTTCCATGTACAGTATTGACTTCCTCCACACCTGCAGGAACTAGAAGCGCATGCCTACTCATGCATACGTATTATGACATGACCACTAATGAAGCACATGTCAGATTTTACGCGAAGATTGAGGAGAATTGGCAGCTACTTTGGACAAAATCAATTCCCATTCAGTGATAAAACGTACACACCCGATGGTAACATTAACCTGATGCCACTTCAACATGTGGCTGCATGTTTTCCGTTAAAAGCGTTCACGAAAGGCGCTACACAAAGAATCTGAAAAGTTATATTGTTTGTTGTTTGGTAGGGTTGTTTTACCTGTTGATTTTCAAAGCGAACGCCCGTCGTTCCGCACTGGTCACAGAAGCCATGGCCCATGGGCGACTGGCGGTCGAAAGTCCGAAAAAAGAAATCGGTGTGATGCTACTCCGATGCCGCCGTTTGGTTGTCTTGTGTTCGGCTGACTTGTGCACACCCGCCGCGCTAGTATTCGCCCGCCCCGACTGTCAACGAGGCACCGCCTCCTCTCAGAGTCGGGGGAAGGAGTCCTCTCCACGAGAATCTCCGCCGCCTTCAACAGTTTCTTGATTTTACGGTACAGAAGCGAGTAGTGATGACTGTCGTTCGCAACGAAACGGCTTCATGAGCCGACTCTTTGGAGTGAACGACGAGAACTGGCAATCAGGAGCCGGCTCCCTTTGAAACACTTTTTCTTTCTTTTTCTCTTGCTTTCTCTCTATGTCTGCCTCTTTATCTATCTTTCTCTTTCTCTCTTCCTTTCTCCTTCTTTTTCTTTCTTGTTCTCTCTCTCTTTCTCTCTCCCTCTCTCTCTATCTCTCTCTCGCACTTTCACTGCCTTTGTCTTTATTTCTCTCTTTGTCCCTCTATTTCTTTCTCTCGTTCATACTCTATATCTCTTTATATATTTCTCATTCTCTTTCTCTCTCTTTCCCTGCAGTTTTCTCTATTTCACTCTTCTCAACCTTTTCAGTGTGGAGTGCCACTTTCAAATTTCCTTGTAAATCAGTGTGCCACACCAAGATTACTGACTTGCACATTTTTTTTAATATCCAACAGAGCTGTCATTTTACACCAGTCCAAATATACAACATGGATAGACATTTTAATTGTATAACTCAGTGTTTTTCAACCTTTTTTGAAAGAAAGTACACTTTTGTTTGTAAAAAAGTTCCGAGGCACACCGTCCGTTGAAAATGTTTGGAAATGAGGTTGAAATATTTCACTTTACTACCTCATCACAAGGGAAGAAGAAATGCATTCCCAAAGTGAAGCCACCTGGGGGCAGTGTATTAGTATACAAAAAGAAGAAATTCTCATCTCATCTCATTAGCTGCACCGCTTATCCTCAGTAGGGTCGCGGGGGTGCTGGAGCCCATCCCAGCTAGCTTCGGGCCAGGGACACCCTGAACTGGTTGCCAGCCAATCGCAGGGCACACAGGGACAGACAACTCGCTCGCTCATTCACACCTAGGGACAATTTGGACCGGCCAATCCACCTGAAATGCATGTCTTTGGAATGTGGGAGGAAACCGGAGTGCCCGGAGGAAACCCACGCAAGCACGGGGGGAACATACAAACTCCGCACAGGAAGTCCGGTAGCTGGATTTGAACCCACACAGGAGGTTCCCAAGACCTTAGAACTGTGCCGCACACAAGCTAACCACTGCACCGCCGTGCTGCCCTAAAAGAAGAAATTATTACTTAAAATAAAAAGTAATGATGTACTTTGTTTTTTTACAGTAAAATCCTAAACCGGTTTGTTAAACAAATTAAGTTATTAAATGTAGTGTGCTACCTCAAGAGTAGATAATTAGTACGTAAAAAGTATATAAAAATCCACTGCCACCTACTGATATGGATGAATATTTCAGTTCCTTGTCTGAAGATTGCAAAAATACTGAATGATGGCCTGATTTTTTGGAAAGATGAAATTGGGCAATTTCCAGCGGCACACTAGATAAGGTCTCACGGCACACTAGTGTGCCCCAGCACACCTGTTGAAAAACACTGGTATAACTGACCAATTTATCTTCCACTATTCTTGTTCATCCATCAAGTAAAAAATGAATGTGAATAACAAGTGGAAAGGCCTGTAGCCATCCATGACTTCAACTTTTTGCCACAAGAATGAACCAGAATCAACCACCCTTTATTAACAATGAACTACAATCAAAAAACAAGTTCTATGGACAGCTACTGTACCATTCATCAATGATATCTTGTTGAAGAAAATATCAAAACTTGAAATAACAGCAGCAAAGCAGAAGGCACGCGCGCACACACGCATACACGCACACACACGCTTCTTTAAAATATTCGCCATCAGTAAATGCTTTTCTGTGCTTTTCTATGCAGTGAGCAATGTGATAGCTCGCTTCAGTGGGGGTGTTTTTAGCAGTGACAAAGGTTTTCAGGGTGTGTGTTTGTTTACCATACCTGGACACTGCGCGTTTTCATGTCTGCGTCATGTCAAACTCATCCTTGAATTCATGTTCATGTTTCGTCTCGTAATGACGTTTAACACTTGCTGTGCGAGGTACAACGCTCTCGAGGCATAATGCACAAAACAGCACGGTCATTTTTTGCACAAAGCCTCATTTGTCTGTCCACGCATGCTGGAAAGAACAAGTTGTTTTTGCTGGAGGAGCCGTCATGATTCGTTCATTTATCGCGCGCGTGTGTTTCGTTGGCTGGGTTAAAACACGGATCTCTCCTCTGCGAGGCACCCCGCAAACGCACACTGACACACAAAGCAGAGAAGGAGGGGCGCTAATGTAAAGCCTCTAAATAACACAGCACGCTGTCAAGAACCAGAACAGGACCTAATCGCGATCGATTCCAATTGCCCGAGTTGATACTGGACAGATGGGGTCGATACCGGACAGGACGGGACAGACAAGATAGATAACGAATCAGGATATCAAAAATAAACAGGAGAAACTAGACGGGGACAAAAACTGGAGAAACTAAAACGAAAACAGACAGAAACAAAACCGAAACCCGAAATTAAACAGGACAAAAATGAACGGGAACAATACCGGATTGGAGATATCAACAGGAAAACAGGACCGAGTCAGACCCACGTCTTGTGGGCCAGAAGTTCGTTTGACGGGCTGACAAAGGAAGCAAGAGAGCGCTGAGCTTAATATAGACAGAAAGCCAATCTCTCAACGAGCCGCAGCTGGCGGCACACGGGCGCGGCCAATTGGGCGCCATCGCAACCATGACACGCGCAACTGAAAACGTCTAAATTCCAGGTAAAAAGTCGCATTTTTAAGATATAATCGTTATTGTTTTGTCGTGCGCTCGCGTGCCACTAGTTAACCCCTCGCATGCCACTGCTGGCACGCGTGTCAGAGGTTGCCGAGCCCTGCTCTCTACTTTTCCCTCTCTTACTCTTTCTTTCTCTCTCATTCTCTTGTCATCTCTATTTAATTAATCTCTCTATTTCCATCTTTCTATGTCTCTATCTTTCTCTTTCCTCTTCTTTCTCTCTCTTTCTCTTTATTTCCTATTTTATTCTTTCATGTTTTCCTTTTTTTAATTTTATTTTCTCTATTTTTCACCTTCCCTCTGTCTTTCTGTCTTTCTCTTTGTTTTTCCTTCTCTCTTTCACTCTTCTGTTTCTTTCTATCTCTCCTTCTCTATTTCTTTCTCTATTTCACTGTGTTTCTCTCTCTTTCACTCTCCTGTTTCTTTCTCTCTCTCCTTCTCTCTTTCTTTCTCTATTTCACTGTGTTTCTCTCTCTTTCACTCTCCTGTTTCTTTCTCTGTCTTTCTCGTTCTTATTCTATCTTTCTTATTGTCTCTCTTTCTTTCTCTCTCATTTTCTCTTTTTCTCCCTCTGTCTCTCTGTTTCTCTCTCTCTGTTTTACTATGTTTCTTTTTTTTTCTCACTCTTCCTTTCTTTTTTTCTTTGCCCTTTCTTTCTCTTCTACTCTCTTTTTCCTATTTTCCACTCTTTTTATCCTTTTGTATCTTTTTGTTTTTTTACTCTTTTTCTTGTCTTTTTCTTGTGTCTTTTTTTGCTTTTTTATTTCTATTTTTTTTATTTATTTTTTCCTACATTTTTTCTAGCTTTTTCTTTTTTCTTTTTATTCCTAGCTTTTTTTTCTGGTTTTGCCTTTTTCTTAATTTGTTCTTCTAATTCATATTTTTACTTCATTGTCTTTTGCATTTTTTTCAGCTGTAATATTTTTATTCTTGTTTCTGTTTTGTACTGGCTTTTTATGTCTTTTTCTTGCTTTTTTCTTGCTTTTTCTTCTTTTTTCTTCTTTTTTCTTTTATAATTTTAGTTTTTTTTTAATTTCTTTATCATTATTATTATTATTATTTTTTTAATTCATTTTTTTTTATCTTCATTCTCCCCTTTCTAAAGTCATTTCATGCATAATCTTCCATGATAATTGGTAATATATGGATGAAAGCAACACAACAATCAGAAGAGCCTTAAGGGGGTCGGCTCTTTTTCATTATTCGAGCTGAAAAAAACGCTTCTTCTGAAAGAGAGGAAACTCCCATGATTAATAGTGAGCGCGCTTTTTGATTCCAGATTAAGGAAGCAAGTGCTCGCGAGTGTCCTTCCTGTCCGACTGAGGGCGCAAAAATAGATAGGGACAGAAAGAGACTATTATTGATATTATTATTATCATTATGATGCTTATTATTATGCGCTGTAGACTGGTCTCCAACCATTGACACGTCACAAAAGTATGGGCAGTCATAACCGTGAATGTGTGGGCGTGGTTTGCGGGCTCTATCTCGTGGTACTTAACTGAATTAAATGAAGTCATTATTGAATCATCCTTTTTTTTCCAATAATTCATTTCCGTGGTTGTTAAGTTCCAAAAATAACATAGTTTAGTTTTTCTCAACCCTTTTTGATCCAAGGCAGATTTTTTTTCACTAAGAATATCGAATCACACTGTCCGTTTAAAAATTATTACATGTTGTTTTTACTTAAAGCATCTCTTAATGATAATAAAAACACTCCATCGTGTATTATTTAGAACAAGAGTTTCCAACCTTTTTCAAGCTTAGAGCTACATTCTGATACTAAATAGGGCAAAGGGCGCCCAGTTTGATATGCATTTCTAAATTAACAACTTATCATGTTCTTACTATGTTATTACTGGGTAAATATGAGAAGTAGGGTTAAATAGACTCAGTCAACCACTGAAAAAATCGTTTTGGACACCGCTTATTTAGAGTCTCCTTTTTTTTTTTTAAACCTAAATTAATTTAAAACCACAACATTAATTTGGGGGGCACGGCGCTGGGTGGTTAAGCTGCAGCCCTACGGTGCAGAGGTTTAGGGTCCAAGTCCAGCTACCACAGCCTCCCTGTGTGGAATTTGTATATTCTCCCCGTGTCTCCGTGGGTTTCCTCCGGGCACTCCGGTTTCCTCCCACATTCCAAAAACATGCATGTCAGGTCAATTGGCCGGTCCGAATTGTCCCTAGGTGTGAATAAGCGAGTGAGTTGTCGGTCTATGTGTGCCCTGTGACTGGCTGGCAACCAGTTCAGGGTGTTCCCTGACAACTGGATAGCTGGGATGGGTTCCAGCACCCCCGCGACCCTACTGAGGATAAGCGGTGCAAATAATGGATGGATGGATGCAACGGGAATCGAACCTGGGTTGCAGCTGTGATAGCGCCAAATCCTAACCACAAGACCACTAGGAAAATAGATGACATAGGAAAAGGCATCCTATTTGATCTCATCGTAAATGGATGGATGAATATTGCTTTGTATAATAAGTAAATATACACAAGCTATCAAATAATAGGGATATTTTTCTTGAATACTTGGTCGAGAAATTTGTATTTATTTTTTATAACATGAGGCTTACCCAGAGGGGATCCGACACGATTGTCTGCCTTCTTGCTGCTATGGGTACCCCCAAAACCAAAATCTTGTGAAAGGCTGGGCAAAAAAGTAAGAAGCAAAATGGTGCGGTTTGGTCACTTTGAGTCTCTGTCGTTCGGATTCTTGTGCATCGTAGCACTCATTTTCGGTTGCACTACACAATACAGTGACGACTAGAGGTCAAATATTACACAGTGTCCCTTTAAAAACAATAATGATTTGAATAATAATCAAAATCACATACACTATCGATAGAATTGTGGGTCAAGAAATAAGCATTTATTTTATATATTTATTGTAACATAAACCTCACCTATAGGGGAAGCTGAACTATTGTCTGCCATTTTGTTGCTACAGGTACCCAAAAATTGCAAAGAGGCTGAGGAAGAAAATTGAGAATCAAAGTTATGCAGTTGAATCTTCCTTGAGCTTTTTATCACCCGTTTTCGGTTGCACTACACCAGGGGTGTCCAAACTTTTTAGAAAAAGGGGGCCAGATTTAGTAAGCTGAAAATGTGTGAGGGCCGACTTCAGCCCGGCCTTCTTTGAATAGTCTTTTATGAATTCACCCTTCGTCAAAAGTTTGCGGTGCTTAGCGGTCAGTGACGTGACCTCGTAGCACGCCTTTGTAGCATTTTCATTTAACTCGCGGGGTCTCGTGAAAAAGCCCTGTTGTCTGTCCGGTCTGGAGCCTTCGCTCTGAAAACGCTGGCCTACTGGTGATCCCAAGAGCCAAGAAGAGATCGACAGGTTTGAGAGCGTTCTCCATTTGGGCCCCAGTGATGTGGAATGCTCTTCCTCCTGAGATTCGATCTGCAACCTCAGTGGAAATATTTAAATCTAAGCTTAAAAATACTTCTATTCTATAGCATGTGAATAACCTATATTATTATATATTTTATGTTGACAATATCTGTGTATTGTTTGCCCTCATGAAGGTTTTAGATCTGGGGATGTTGTCATAATACTCTGTGGTTTGCAATAATCTGTGGTCTGTGCAGCCCTTTGAGACTCTTTATGATTTGTGAGGGCTGTACAAATAGTTGCTTCACCTTTTCACTGCTTTTGTTTTCAGTTAGATTTTTGTAGTCGGACTGTTTTTCTGGCAGTACCTCTTGATATTATATTCTTTAAAAACGGCCGCAGTCTTTTGGCAAATTGGGCAGACACAGTTGTTTCGGATTTCGGTTTAAAAACTGCTCCAATTTACACTTGTCCTGGAAGCGGCGGCCCTCATAGTCAACTTTATTTTTAATTTTTTTAATTTACAGTGGCCCTGTGGGAGAGTGGCCTAAAATTCTCACAGAAAGCCAAAGGCAAGACGGGGGTTATTGCCATGACCTGGTGAAATTGTATCCCTTTTTATGTACAAATTTATTTTATACTGCAGTCAACATTCCTTTTATGAAAGGCCTTGGGTTAGAACGCTTGCCCTGACACTGGGAAGTCGCTGGTTCGAGGCTCGGTGGAGTCATATTGGGACTTACAATATTAGTACCAGTTGTCTTACCGTTCGACATTAGAGGTCGGAATTGAGGGGTTTGGTTACCTAAGGACTCCTAACGAGATGTTGCAACAACATCAGTTGGGTTGTGCGAGGAGGTTGGTCATCCCCTTCTCTGTATCAATCCTAGAAAGAGTCAAGATTGTGAGTGGGTTCTTGACTCAAGCCACCTCCAGCTAGGTGGATATGGCTCCAGTATACGCAGTACATACAGTACACAGGTGATAGAGGCCGCGGGCCAGTAAAAATTTGATCAATGGCTGTAACTGCCACCCGGTCTGGACTTAGGATATGTTTCCTCTACACAAAGAAGAATCTAATGTTCAAATAAGGCAAGTTTTTCTGATCATTTGTGGTCACCGTGGCTCAAGAGGTCCATCCATCCTTTATCTGCTCCGCTTATCCTCGGTAGGGTCGCAGGGGTGCTTGAGCCCATCCCAGCTATCTTCGGGCAGTGGGCAGGGGACACCCTGGAGTGGTTGCCAGCCACCTAGGGACAATTTGGACCGGCCAATTAACCTAACATGCATGTTTTTTTGGAATGTGGGAGGGAAACCGGAGTGCCGAGAGGAAACCCACGCAAGCACGGGGAGAACATGCAAACTCCACACAGGAAGGTTCGATCTCATTACCTCAGAACTGTGCGGCACATGCGCTAACCACTGCGCTGCCGTGCTGCCGCTCAGGAGGTCATACAGGTACATTATTTTGGATTTAATTGTATATTTAACCTGTTTTATATGTTTTACTGAATTTGTATCTTGTTTTTCTCGCAAAATAACAAAAGTAATACTAAAGATAAGCAAGCATAATTGACTAGTGGAACAAATATTGTAACGTTTTTTTGTGTTTTTTTTTGTGTAAAATAAGAAAATAATCATGAAATAACTTCACTTTATTTGATTTTTTTAGCACATTTTGCAGTTCTATCGAAACAGCTTCATCAAAATAATACAATAATACGCCTTTGACTCCCCCATGAGTGGATAATTGGTGTATAAAAAGACAAAATAATAGTGATCTGCTGCAAACACCTTATATCAATGAATAGTACAGTTACTCTACTGAATCTCTACTGGAAGAAAACAAAAATACTGAACAACACCATGCTTTTTTGCAAAGATGAAATTGGGTAATTTCCTGCTAGACATGGTCTCATGGTTGAAAAATGCTGTTGTAAATTACACCCAGTCATAAAATAATAAACTGATTTATATGTAAACATGAAGGGTTTGATCTTTTTCCCTTAAAACTAAAAAAACATTGTACATTAAAAACACTTAAGATTCTGTTTAATTGGTACTGAACCAAAAAAAAACATTTTTATTCAAATACTTTAATTTATGTTGCTACTTCCAATTTTAGTATATGCAAACTTCGATAAAAATGTTAATTTATCTTCACCCATCACTCCATCTCTTGCTCTTCCTCTCTTTTTTCATGCTTTACTTTTAACACATTAAAACTATATTTTGATATTGAGTAACATGTTTGATGTTTCATTTTTTACCTCAGTCTGAAATGAAAAACACTTAGGGAACCTTTGTCCCTTATCACATTAGAAGCCGGACTATAAACAAAGCTGCACTATTACCCATTGAGTATACCGAGTGCAGTCGCTGGTTAATTGATATCGTGGATGTGACACCTTTTTACCTTCTGTGATTATTTGCAACGTCAGGTAATTGTGCTGTGTTTTATTTTAAATCTATTAAAGATTTGTTTGAAATGTTCTATTTTTTGACTTCTGTATGGAATAGAAAACACTTCGGGAACTGTTGTCCCTTGTCACATTAGTAGCCGGATTTGTAAACTGTGCTGCACTGTTACCTTTTGAGTTTACGACTGGTTCGGCGATATATTGTCAAGTGGCACTTTGCTAATATACTGTGATTTTTTTTTCCTGCAGCGTCAGGTAATTGTGCATTTTAAACCCGTGAAAAGGTTTGCTTTTGTGAAATCAAGTAGACGATGGCATATAAATTGTGCTAGCTGTTCGTATAAGGAACTAAAGTGGGCGATCTATTGGGTTACAAATACTATTGATGCTTCGATGTTGTTTGCTTGATGAAGAATGTATGGATGCCTTCTTTGTGTTGGTAACACAGAATATCCTGCAGGTGGCTTGATGATCCGAATGGGATGGAAGATGAAGACGATTGCCCTGAGCTGGTCCCCATCAGCAACCAGTCTGGAGGACCTGCAGGACAGATCCCTGTCACCATCATCACTGGCTACCTTGGTGAGAGACATCTTTTGGAGATCGATAGCCTTAGTCAAGTCAATTCATGTTTATCTGTTTAGCCCTTAATCACAAGGAGTCTCAAAGGGCTGCACAGACCACAGATTATAAATGCAAAGCAGGCATGGTAATAAATTAGAATGAAATTCGTACATCTTGTAAAAATGTTAATACTTGATTCCAATAAAATCTGAAGTCCTGAAATTATATGATAGAGCAGGGGTCGGGGACGTATGGTTTGTGAGCCATATATGATCTTTTCATGAGTACATCTGGCCCAGAGATAAAATGAGGGCCACAGAAATCTTTTCTGTGACTTTCCATTTGTGATGCATGTGAAGCCGGTATTTGAATTGCCCGGTTTAAAATGTATCGGACAAAGTTTTAACTACAGTTTACACTCATGGTGTTAACCCAACAGACAACCTTTTGACTATGTCTCTAATGAATCTTTTATATGGAAGCTCATTAAACAATGTATGTTCACCTTTGATACACTTTATAATGAAAACCCACAGAAAAAAAATTAAACACCTGAAAATGCCAGCTAAGTACCTAGAGCAGTTTGGATGAGTGAGCGGTAGGGATGGGCGGATCTCTGCACACATACTGTAGCTCACTCTCCCAAATACATCCGTATCCTTCTCGTTTGCAGTATTTTTGTGACATTTGTACAAAAGAACTCTGCTCGTTCCTTGTTTTGAAACCATTATTTATGACAACAATATATTCCTTGTTTTAGGGTTCCGTAGCGCCTACCAGATGTGCAGTCCGTTGTGCTGTTGATATTGTTGTCAGTCATTAGTGAACAGAGCTTAAATATCAGCATCCAATTAAATTTCGCCTTATTTTGGCTGTCCACCTCTCCACCTACAATAAAATAAACTTTCCTTCCCATTAACAAATAAACCACCACCACAAAGTTGAAAATTTAGAACATTTCAAGAATCCAAAAAGTCTGACTTATTCGATTATTGATCTTGTGTTCCTTTTGAAGGTGCTGGAAAGACCACGCTATTAAACTACATCCTAACAGAGCAACACAACAAGCGGATTGCAGTCATATTGAATGAATTTGGAGAAGGTAATATGACTGACTGGAAGTCTTGTAGTTCGCCACAAGAGGGCAGAATAGTTCCATCCCGAGTGTCAGTAAAATTACCCATTGTGTTTCATTCTAATGCACTACGCTCACAGAAGGCGTAGTTTTTCAAATAGTTGTTAGATTAGTATAGCATTTTTTTTCATACCACATAATTCAATAAACCACACATTGTTTATTATAAATACATTTGGGGTGACGGAATCATAACAATTCTAATTATTCTTTCTGGAACCACCTGATTAGATTATATGCTGCATTTCTATTTATAGTGGTGCATTAAATCTTTTAAAGGAAGCGCGCTGGAGAAGTCTTTAGCTGTGAGCCATGCTGGAGAACTTTATGAGGAATGGCTAGAGCTGAGGAATGGCTGCCTCTGTTGCTCTGTTAAGTATGTTTAATAATCACTTGTATAAGGATTTCATTGATGTGTTGGGGAAAAAATGCATTTACTTGCAAGAATTTGATTTACATGTTTGGCTCATGCTTGTTTTTTTTTTAAATTACATTTCGTTTTTGTTCTTCATTTTTAGGGACAATGGCCTTAAAGCTATTGAGAACCTGATGGAAAAGAAGGGCAAGTTTGACTACATACTCCTGGAAACCACGGGACTGGCCGATCCAGGTACCAGAAAACATAGAGCCCTGTCATTCGGGTTGCGCCAAAATTTGAGACTGAAAATGATAATGCATAACCTTTGTTGGTTGTGTTGTGTTATCATATAAACATTGACCTAAGTTTAGCTATTAACAAAACATTGAAGCGTAGGTACATGCAATGCTGGTCTACTAGTGATCCCAAGAGCCAAGAAGAGATTTGCAGGCTTGAGAGCGTTTTCAATTCGGGGCCCGGTACCTTGGAATTTTTCTCCCTCTGAGACTGATCTGCAACCTCAATGGAACTATTTACCTTTAGGCTTAAAACACACTTATATTCTATAGCTTATGAATGACCTTTGTTTCACGTTGACAATGTCTGTGTATTGTCTGTTGATGCCCTTGCAACATCCATAGCCTGGTCATCCTGGAAGGGGGATTACCTCATGTGCGGTCCTTTCTTAAGGGTTATTCATTTTCCTCATGTTAAGGTTTTGAGTTTTTTTGTTTCCCTCATGTAGGTTTTAGATGAGGGGCGGTGTAATGATAACCTGTGGTCTGTAATACTCTGTAATAGTCTGTAGTCTGTACAGCCCTTTGAGACTTCTTGTGATTAAGGGCTATACCAAAAACACAACTTGACTCGTCTACACACAAACATTTTAGAACATGTTTTGTCGATAAAACTTTTGCCAAACTCATATGACCGCCATCTCATTTCTTATCGTGTGCAAATGTGGCTCCTCGTAAAATTAGCCAACTTGTTGGCAAATCCCAATTATTTAACTCAAGTGACAAATTATAACGAGAAAAATATGAACCCTCTGATTTACAATGTGACAGTTGCCTTTCATGAATGTCAATTAATCAAAATTTACATATTATCCCCTTTAAATAGTGTTATACTGTTCATAAAGTAAAAAATTACAATAATAATGTTTACCCATTGTAAGTATAAAAAAACAGAACTTCTTAAAACAATCTTTACGATTGAGAACTGATATGTTCACGGAGTCCCTGGACTTTCCATTTTTGATTTTCTTGGGTCACACAACTTTACTATTCATATTTTTCAAGAAAACCAATATGTATGACTCATTAAGATCCAAATTTAAAAATTCTGTGTATGGTTTATTGCCTCTTTTAATGCATGCACATGTGAAGACAATGTCACTTTTGTGTGTGTCAGGTGCTGTGGCTTCCATGTTTTGGGTGGATGCTGAGCTTGGCAGTGACATCTATCTGGATGGTAACAGAATTCATTTTTGTAGTCACAAGCAATCTTTAGCTGCATTTTCATGGATAACATGTCTTTACTACAATCACTTTTGGGCAAGGCTGAAGGTTTAGTCTTGGGATAAATGAAAACATGGCTCATTTTTTAAGTGATTACATAATATTGGTGGGAACAAAACAATAATTGCTCAATATTGGTGGGGGCACGTCCCCTCCATCCATGCCAAAACCACGCCCTTTCTTTTGGGATTAAAATTATGATTATATCCATTGTTTCTTTGGACACTAAAAAAATTGATTTAATAGGGTCTGTGATTTTATGCATTGCACTTAAAACCATAAACATGTATTTTTATACTTGGTAGTTGAAGATAAAAGCTCATCAACGAATGAAAATTATGTCTTGAATTTTTGTGGAGTTGTTTAGCTTATATTCAATTGTTTTTTTCCTGGGGTTCTACATTTACTCTTCTACTAGCAGTTTTGGATTACAGAAAAGCGTAATACAAAAAACAGTTGGTATCAGTCATCAGTCATTTGTTTGTTTCTGTCCTTGTGCATAATGTGACAGCTGTCCGCTGTGTTATATTAGTGCAGCTAACCAAATGTCAAATTTGTAGCAAGAAAAACATCATTCTCTGTTTCTCGGAACAGTAAAATTACCAAAAGGCTGCATGCAATTAAGTCAAGAATGTGCCCAAATTAAAAGGAAGAACTATTTAACTCATCCTTGTGTCTTTCAGGCATCGTGACTGTCATTGATGCCAAGTATGGACTCAAGGTATGCTGCTGTACTGTGTTTGTTCTAAATAAATGTTACAAATGAATTAAAAAAAAAAATCCACAGACAACAGGTAAGTAAGGGTTGAAAAAATCACCCCGGACAAACATCATGCAGTCACCTTAGACACAAAACATTAGAAAAATGTGAAAAACAAATCCTCATTGACAAGTCAGGCAGAATGCTGTAACGAGTGGCTAACCTATTTTAATTTAAGAATAGATTGGCAAAACATTCCAATTTCTTACTTAATACTTGACATGTCCATGCATTCACACTCTCAGCCTTATGTCCCTAAACCCATAAGAATGAAACTTGGCGATTGCATAACAAGACATTATAGACACCAGCAGGGTCCCCAAAAGACACACACACACATTCTGCTGTCATGAAGTTATTAAGAAAGAACAGGACAGAGGACACCTGCATAATAGACTGTGTTGCAAAGGTGTCCATCCTGCCGGGTAACACCTTTGGTGGACGTAGTGCAATTTCCAGTGAAGCTGTTATGCCCGCATGTATCTCTTGTATGTGTTCTACAGAAAAAGCTTATCATTTTGTTTCACTTTGTAACTTTTATCATTTTATTTGCTCGCAAGAATTTCAGTGTCATGCAAGTTGGGTATATCAAGAATAACACTCCTGGCTTCTGCTTGTTCTTGATATTGGTCATTAACCTAAGAAGGATTACCTCTGATGACCTCGTAATACTTGCAGAGTGATATCCGGGTGTCTTCATTTTAAGCCTTACTTTGGGAAATTCACGTCACAATTATTTAGTGAATTTCTACTTTTAAGAATGATTTCTTTTTTGTTTTTTTGGGGTAGCATCTGACAGAAGAGAAACCAGAGGGACTCGTGAATGAGGCAGAAAGGTAATTGTTTTTTTATTGTGATTTTATTTTTTATTTTTCTTAATAGTCACATGTTATGATTGGGATTTTTGCTGTTGGTCATTTTGTCTTTCTGTCTGTGAGCCCTACAAGCTCTTTTTTGCTGGGCAAAAACACAAAAGTACTGGGTTGTGTGTAAAGCTTCTACCCTTGTTTTTGATTTCTTTGTTTTTGCTTTTTAAATGGAACTTATTCGTTTGAGCGCTGTCTGCCACCCGTTCACCTCGCACAGTCCCTGATCATGTGCTATGAAAGGCATTTACACTACAGTTTCAACAGGCAGAAAATGTCACAATTGGATTGTAGTTCTCAAACAGATTCAATTAAAAATTGCCCTTTTTACCATTGCTAGTTGTTTACATGAGAAATTATGAGAACAGTTTAACCTTTTTGTCTTTTGATTTTTAAGCGAAGGGTTTGTATCCTCCCAAAATGGAATTGAATACTTTATTGTCATTGACACGTGACTCGAGGGTAGACACATAATCAAGACTTAAAAGAGAAAAATAAGATAAAAGGTCAGGATAAATAAGCAAAAGTATTTACAAGGTAGGGCAGCACAGCAGCCCAGTGGTTAGTGCGTGTGTGCACAGTTCTGAGGTCATGAGATCTAACCTTCCTGTGTGACAATTGCAGGTTCCTCCCGTGCTTGCGTGGGTTTCCTCCCGGCGCTCCGGTTTCCCACGTTCCAAAAACATGCATGCCAGGTTAATTGGCCGGCCCAAATCGTCCCTAGGTGTGAATGAGCAAGTGAGTTGTTTGTCTCTGTGTGCCCTGTGACTGGCTGGCAACCAGTTTAGCGTGTCCCCTGCCCACTGCCTCAAGATAGCTGGGATAGGCTCCAGCACCCCCGTGACCCTAATGTGGATAAGCGGTGCATATAATGGATGGATGGATTTACAAGGTAGTGCTTGGAAGACTGGACTTAGTTGTAAACATAGTGCAATTAAAAATGGGATATGATAACATTAGTAAAATTAAAAGTAATGCTATAACATTGTGCAGGAATAACAAATTCCAAAAATCAGATATGAGTGGAGATTTTTCAGTGCAATTGGCAAGATATATATTTTTTAGTTTTTGCTTGCTTATTTAGGGTGGCAATGGCCCTGGGGAAGAAATGCTTGATGACCTCCTGTCATAAATTCTCAGTGAATCTTCCAAAACCTAGAAGATATGCATTAACTCAAATGTTGGTCAATCAGACCTGGGCATTTGGTGATTGCAATTCAACCCCAGCCTAAACTTAATATAAAGTCATGGGTTTTTTGTGTGTGTGGTTTTTTTTTCAGACAAATTGCACTTGCTGACCTGACAATTATAAACAAAACTGATCTGGTGAATGAGGACGAGCTCACTCAAATCCGTGATTCTGTCAGGTACATGACTCAATGTATATGACTCAATGTGTGTTCTTTGTGTTGTCACTTATAATGTTACACATTTTTCAATGAGTTTATTTTTTAAATAAATGGGTAACATTTGCTGTTCTCAACCCTAGGTCAATTAACGGCGTGGCAAAGATCTTGGAAACTCAAAGATCAAGGTAGTTAGCGCTGTCACACTCACAGTGGGGTTTAGTTTATAAAGCCTCTCTGCAAGCCCTCTCGACCCTTTTTTTGTTTATAAAGAGTGGTAGTTGAACTCCACGAGCTGCCCTTGCTCAGATCTTCATATCAAAGTAGAAGGGGCGTAGGCGTGACATTGCACCTAAGAGCCCGCCTCCACTTCCTCCTGACACACATTCAAATGATGGAAAACACTGGTGCTGCATACTGAGTATGCATCAGGTGTCTGGTTACCCAGGATGCCTTGCTCTCTGACCTGCTTGCGTGCAACCATGTGTTTCCATACACACTGTTGGCCTGTTATTTGAAGCAGGTAACAACTGGCTAACACAAGCCACAACATCTATCAAACTTTTGAGGGTCTGTTTGTCTATGTGTGTTTTATAGTCTGACGAACCTCCCCCGCAATATCCCCACCAGAAACAGCACTACTTCCATCGCTAAGAAGAAAGTGCAGATGCCCAGTGTTTGGGCATGTTACTAAAAACAATTAATGAGTTACAATTACTAGTTACTTCATTCCATAAGTAGTTCCGTTGGGCTCCAGATTACTGATTATCAAAAGTAGCGCATTACTCTGTAAGTACCTAACTTCAGATTACTCGCATTGAACCCAACCCCCTATAATTGTTTAAAAATAGCCACACAATCAAAATTAATAGAAGAAAATATGTGAACCCAACCTGTGAAAGTGTGGAACCCTTCATATTTCTTGGCTTGTACAATCTTGAGAGTTTATAAACTTCACACATGTGAGACACTATCTATTTTGTCTTTAAACCGCTCAAATATTTGTTCTTCATTTGATTTTCCTCTTTTTCAATTTTCATCATGTATTGCCAAAATCATTTTACAGATTAAAGAGCAAAATTCGTTACTCTTTTACCATAAAGTTTTGTGCTCAAGTTTTCCTTATTTATTTAGTTGTTCCTGTATAAGCCACGCCCACTTCCTACTCGCTTACCATTCACTACTGGTAACACACATAAATATGTGCATTTTAACTGACTCCCTGATTCGAGTATTTTGTTTTATAGTTGTAAATATGCCTTAGATGTGAGTATATACAGTAGGGAAAAGACTCCGAAATTACGCATTCTCATACTCTGTGCCTGGTGCCACAGTAACTGTATGAATTTGTATGCGTTTTGTAGGTAGTTATAAAAATGGCCACCTTGTGCATTAGTTGTAGTCAGTGTTGTGTTGCTGCCCAATTATGGGTACTATGTTACTTGAGCGATGAACCATTATTGTAATTCATGATCTCCTTTTCAGGTGTATTACAAAATGTCATTAATAACTCGTTACCGAAAGATTAATTGCGTTTTAGGAAGGCGTTACAAGGGAAGGTGTTAATCCCAACACTGACGATGCCACATAACATCAACATAGTGGTTAATCAGAAAAACCTCCCAAACACACCGAGCCCATCTTATTCTATTAATAATTTTGTTCGTCCTGAGACAAAAGTTATTATTTATTTGCTAAAGTTAACCCACAGTTCATATAGTTTATAAAACTCCTAAAAAAAAATGTACTTTTTTCTACTATCAAATAAGCAATTTTAAATAACACTTGTAGCTCATGGACTTTTTTTATTTTACATATGAGCCTCACCTAGAGGGAGCTGACTTGATTGTTCTCCACGAAAACCAAAAACCTCCTGAAAGGCTAGGCAATAAAATTGGAAGCACAATGTAAAGCGCTTTGGGAGGTCTTCAGTGGCTTGAAAATTGCTATGTAAATGCAGATCATTTACCATTTACCATTTTTCCATAGGATCGACCTCAAGGAAGTTCTTGACCTCCACTCTTTTGACAGCAAGGATGGAGCAAAGTAAGTGCAAACATTACATTGTTTTGTTGATATCTAATGATGTAAGAATATTGTTGAAATAGTCCATTTCATGGAACTAAACTTAACTTAAAATTTAGGATGATAGTTACATAATCAAGTTCAAGAAAATTCTCGTTAGCATCACCAAAATAATTGAGGGGAAAATCTAAATAAATAGAAAATAAATAAATTGTAATTTAGATGAATTGAAAAGCTAGATTAGAGATAAGATCTTAAGCCCGAGCCCAAAACTCGGTACAATGAAAAATACATGTTTTATTGCAGATACTACGGGTTCGTACAAATCAATAAATAAACTTGTCCAATTAAATAAATGATGGATTAAAATGGGGGGGAAAACGTTTTGGTAATAATAAATGATCATTTTCATTATACATTTTTGTCGACAACATCGACTAATCGTCTCGGCCTTATCCCCCACCATGTTTCTTTTTATTTAACAATCATTTATAAAATGCCCCCCTGTCCCACCTCTTGTTACAGCAAACATCAGTGTGTCCCTTTTCTTTCCTCTGGCAGAATATCATTGTCATGAATAGAGTCAGTGTTCATCCCTTCATGTGAATGAAATGGGCAGCGGCGTTAAAGTTCTTTTTACGTGCCCTCATCCGGTGTGCGTGAGGCCAGCTGCAGAGGATTAGAGCTGTGTGTGTCCACTGACTCCCGAGGAGTCCCCCTTGTCCCACTGTCCCAACAGATAGCTTCTCCCCCTGCAGAGGGAGAAGGTGGGGTCCACTTTGGCTGTTTGAAGCGGCCTCCCACTGCTCTGCCTGTGTGGTACAGAGCATCGGGCTCAGACTGCTGGGCAAAACATTTGTGAGGTCATTGAGACTTGATGAGGAAAACAATGGGCAGAGTTTGTTTGGTGGCCACAGTGGATATTTCGTAGGCTTTAATTGCCATTTGTAACGTTTTCAGTAATCCATTGGGTTAACATTGTTAAGAGCTTATTATTCTGTTAGATTTAGGACATATACTGGTCCACAACAGAGGAAAGAAGAGGAATTGCTTTTATTTCAAAATGGACAGAAATTTCATGCTATTTGAAAGAGAATTTGCAATATTTCTAACATTTTTTTTCTTGAGACATTTGAATAGGGGCTGCTACTAATAATTATATTAATAGTGGACTAGTCACGACGATTGAAATAGTTAGTCGAATAGTTGGATCATTGTTTGTTTATTCTTGAATTTAGCATGAAGTGTATTCAGTATGTGGAAAATGATAATAAACGTAAGAAATAGTAAGTACAGTGAAAAATACATCTTTTTTTAAATTTAATGCGGATTTGTACAAAAATAAATAATAATGCCCTATTTAAGACCAATTAGGCACAATGCTTGGTCAGTAAAAACATAAATCCATAAAATAACCTCTCTCCATTTTCTTAAATGCATTTTGATGATAAATTAAAATCCCTGTAAACAAAAAAACAGGCTTATTACAAGCATAAGATCTGTACTGAATTTTTCGGATTTCAAATCAGGTTTTTTTTAATAGCTTGGCCCAGGGGTGCGATTTATACTTTGTTAAGACCTGTGTAAAATTATTGACACATTATTATACATCATATATGCAAAGGTCTGCTTCGCAAACTTTGCAAGTAGTCTTTTTATTCATTGTATCAAGGCTAGTATCTTCTGAACTTTAGAAGTGTTTGTACGCATACTTGATGTTGACGCCACTATTTCTTTATGTATGCTAGGCGTTGAGACAGAAATGCTATCTCTGTCTTGTGTTTAAAGATGACTCCTTTGGATGATCACAAAGTTGTCTAAAGCAAATTTGTTGATAAACTTTGACATAAACGTGTAGACCAGCAACACTGAATCATGGGAAAAAAATGTTCTCTTTTTACTTTTTTCTATGGGAAAGAGAAAGCAACATATTACCTTGTGACATCTAAAAATTGATTCGCAGAGACTAACGCACTTTGACCTTACCACACAAGGTTTGCAGTGCCAGACGAATACCAAAATACTGGCTTTCCAATCCCATATCTATTAAATGATTTTGGTGAAATTAATAATTTGCTGTAATCAACACTGCAAGCCATTGAGAAATTGTCACATGCAACCTGCAGGGAAGTGGAGTTACAGAAAAAGTAGGGACGTTCTCGAAAAAAGAATAACTCGCCATTTAACATGGAAAACTATGGATTTATAATGACATGCAGGGTAAAAATATTGTGTTACTCAATCGTTCGTGTGCTCTATTTATCAATACATTTGAATTGAAATGATCTGCATTTATATAGCGCTTTTCAAGTCAATGACTTCCCAAAGCGCTTTACATTGTGCTTCACATTTCCCAATAGCGGCCGTGATCTGTGCAGCCATGTAAGGCGCTAACCTGCTTATTGGGGGTAATTGGGGGTTCAATGTCTTACCCAAGGACACTTCGACATGTAACACGGACAAGCTCTACCTCCTGAGCTACTGCCGCCCCAATACAAAATACATTAATACAAAACAATAAAAATACTGGATTTTTATCTATTATCATTTAATATAACAACAACAGCATCAAAGTGCAACTTTTTTCTGGTTCATGGCAAAATGACTGACCCTGGTGTCCCCCCAAAAAAAGTCTTCCCTAATGTAAAGAGATCCATCCATTATATGCACCGCTTATCCTCAGTAGAGTTTCCAGGGCGCTGGAGCCCATCCCACCTATCTTCGGGCAGAGGGCAGGGGACACCCTGAACTGGTTGCCAGGCAGTCGCAGGACACACAGAGACAGACAACTCACTCGCTCATTCACACCGAAGTACAATTTGAACCGGCCAATTAACCTGAAATGCATGTTTTTGGAATGTGGGAGTAAACCGGAGTGCCCGGAGGAAACCCACGCAAGCACGGGGAGAACGTGCAAACCCCACACAGGAAGGTTCGATCTCAGGATCTCAGAACTGTGCCGCACACACGCTTACCACTGCACCGCCGTGCTGCCCGCTGTTGTTTATATACTGCACAGTCCGGCGGATAAGATTGAAAATGCATGTGATATTTGTAGGTGTCCGATACTTCCCTAGGTTTTACGGTAATTGTGCAATAATTTATATTTCATTGCTGACTAAAATTGCAAAACATTTTATGTAACTGGATTCGAACACTGTTCGTGGCAGTGAGAGGACAGACATTTTACCACTAGAACACTAGTGGTACAGATGACAAATGAAACGGCATTAGAACTTCTCATTGTCACACCATTTTACCCTTAAAGTCCCAGAAACGAATGTTAGAGAATGTAGAAAACAAAAGTCTTTCAACAAAATACACTACACGGTCCTTTACGTACATAAACATAGTAAACCACACTAATACGCTATGCAAATCAGTGTATCTGGCACCGGGAGTAAAAATAGTGTGATAATGAGATAAAACCTAACGCCTTTTCGTAGTGGATCTGTGGTCTTGTGAATAAGTGTTGGCGTTGTCACCAACACAACCCAGGTTTGAATCCCATTGCATACATCGTTTTGCACTAAATTATACCGTAAGTTAATAAAGAGCCTAACTTTTAGGAATAAACGGTAGCCCTTATTATAGTCTCAATTTCATGCTTCTTTATAATGCGGTGCACCTTTATAGTGCAAAGAATAGTGTATATAAAAATGTAATTTCTGGACATACTATCAAAGGTTATGTGTGTCACAGTTTCACTTTTAATCGAATGAAAAAATTGTGATGAAAAAAGATCTCATTCAATCCCATTTTACTTCTTTACAGACTAGCAGAGAAGTTGCATGTTGTGGAACCAAGCAGACCTCATCTTGACAAGGTATTGTCTAACTCTCCCGCTTTACATTTTTTGTCACTCCCCTTGCCCCTGTGTTTTGTTTGCTAATTTATTTCGACACATCATTTCCTGCAAGATTAAGAGAATTCGTTCTCCTTAAGGCAAAAAAAAAAAAAACCTGCTTCGCATTCCCTCGGGCGGCGACACTGTGGTGAAAACTCCCTCCCCAGTTTTTTTGTGTGTGTGGCGATCAACTTGGAACCTTTTGATGTTGTTTTTTGTATTACCTTACAAGTAAACCCTTTGGCCATGCATGGTTTAAAGAAACTAGGAACTATCTCAACAGTTTTAAAGGCCTTTTACATATGCAGGTTCATGTCACATTTCTTGTTTTCCTAATGTGTTTTTGAGTCTTTTTCCACGATGCGTTTTTCTTTAGAAACGAGCGTAAACGCCTCATGACTGCAATTTGCTTTCTATTGTTTCAAGTTTTACCACAGGATGGACGCAGATGAGACGTGTTTGTGTGTGTAAATACCACCATTGTTGTCTGTTTTCTCCACGTACCCGGTTCCCGCGTGAAGATTAAGCCACCTTCAAGCACCCCCTGCCTCCCAACACACACACACACCACCCATCCTTCACCCTGTTGCTCTTTTCATGTAAATGAGAAGGCTGCTTTTCTGTTGTTATACCAAATGACAAGGAAGTGTGTAACCTTAACGCTTTAACACAAAAACAGCAAATATCTGCAAAGTGCCCTTTTAATGCTACAAGGAAGTTTAGCAAAGAGGGTGAGAAGTGGGAGGCGAGGCTCGGGTGGGCTCTTTTACGCAGATGGAGGCTGCTGAGTGGAGCTACGGTTGTCAACAAGTTAGTTGACAACATCAGCAACCAGACTGTCTTTTCAATTGTCATAATGGATTTTTAAATGTCACTGTCCTTTCTCAAATAGAAACATATTTGCTGTATTGTAAAATCATGTCATAGAAATAATTATAAAATATGATAAATGACACATTTCGATCGTTGCAGGTTAAGTCCAAGACACTTTTAATAACATAATCATTAGTCTATGTTGAAAAGGGAACAATTGGCAAACGAAAGTAACAAGAAATCATTGTATATAGGCATAATTTAACAGCATGTTAAAAAGGGTTTACTTGGAGATAGTTGTATTTTTAGAAAACAGCATCTATCTATCCATCTATCTATATAATAATAATAATAATAATAATATATACCCTGGTCATACCCCGCAAGAGGGGTGACTGACACCAAGACAAACACATAGAAAAACAAAGAAAATAATAAAAAAAAAGAAAAGAAAAAAGGGAAATATTAGCAAAAAAACACAAACATTTTTGGACCATGGCCAACCCAAATGCCCAAGCACCCAATTAAGTTAAGCACCTCGGCACCCAAGTTGGTCATGTTTTTGTCCCTCCAGATCAAACGGGACACACGAAAGCGACCGTGTCACTTGGGTCAGGGTGACCCAACACGCTCTTCTGTTCAACAGCAGGGCCCGCAGCTTTCACTGGTTTACCCCTGCCGCATCTTACGGGTGCCCTGCCCATCTGTTAGAACGCGTCTAAACATCCCACTATCCTTTTACCACACCAACCAACTAATTATTGGACCAGGCTATGAGAATTTTGTGAACCAGTCCAAAGTACAGAAAAGGTTGGGGACTACTAGAATTCAGTATTGTATCGCTGACTCTTTACAAAACGCATGAGATTTTGAACTAAATTAAGAAATATTGGCACTGTGGAAAGTAATATGGTCATCCTGGAAGATACAAACACATAACCGCACATATTCTAGATTTTTCTTAATTACAATGCATAGTTTGAGATGAGAAAAAGTGAAACAAAACTTTTTTTTTTTTTTTAAATCCATTTCTATTTCCTCATCTCTCTTACTTATCTGCTACCGTGACTAAAAATTGTGTAAGACAGAGATAATACCTAATGCCTTTTCATGTGTCCTATTATCTCTAGTGGTTAGGATCCGGCGCCCTCCCCGCAATCTGGGTTCGATTCCAGTTGCATCCAATGTTATGCAATTGTGAACAACCATTCATATCCCTAGCGGCCTGGTGGTTAGAATTTGATGGTCATTTCTATCTGGTTTGATCCCCAGTTCCTCCTTTGTTAAGCAACTGTGGTCAGTGATAAGTTTATCGACCGTACAATAATTATGTATGGTACCACATTTCTAATTTTGTCCGCATATTAGGCGCACATTCAAGTCAAGTCATGTTTATTTGTATAGCCCTTAATCCAAAGAGTCTAAAAAGGCTGCACAGACCACAGATAATTGCAAACCACAGACTATTATGACACCATCCCCTGATCTAAAACCTACATGAGGGCAAATAATACGCAGATATTGTTAACATAAAATATAGGTTATTTACTTTCTATAGAATAGAAGTGTGTTTTAAGCCTAGATTTAAACAGTTCCACTGAGGTTGCAGATCAAATCTCAGGGGGAAGAGCATTCCACAGCACCTGGGCCCGAATGGAGAACGCTCTCGAACCTGCGTATCTCTTCTTGGCTCTTGGGATCACTAGTAGACCAGCATTTTTAGAGCGAAGGCTCCGGACCGGAACATAGGGGGAAATTAAATCTGAAAGATATGAGGGAGAAGGTCCATGCATGATTTTGTATGCTACCAACAGAACCTTAAAATAGCATCTTAAGCTAACCAGGGAGCCAATACAGGTTGGCTAAAATCTGGGTAATTTGATCAAACTTTTTTTTCTTAGTTAAAGGCTTCGCTGCAGCATTTTGTACCAGCTGAAGGCTCTTTATTCCAATTCCTGGGCAATTTGGGGTTTTTTTGTGCGCCTTATAGTCCGGATAATACGTAACATTCAAATGTTTTTTTTTCTTTTTGTAATGAAGCCTCTCTCATTGTTTAGAGTATTTTAACAGTGACCTTTGAAGTGGCGGGAAGTCTTTCAGAAGATGCCCTGAATGTTTTCATTCAGGTAAAAAGAAAACACATGTTGTGATCCTTTTTGCATGCCTACTCCCCTAGTCCAATTATCTCCCTTACAATGCAGCCCCTTTAAGAAAGTAAAGTTTTTTTCTTTTGCAGGATCTCCTTTGGGAAAAGACGCTGCGAAACAAAGAAGGGAACGCCATGACTGTCATCCGCTTAAAGGTACAGTAAAGCACAATAGTTGCCACGGTGGTGGGTGGGTTGCCATCAATAACCCAGCTCCCTTATCTGTATTCATCGGTCCTCTGGTCTTTTCTTTCACTGCGGGTTAATCTGTCACTTGTAACATGTGACATTCGTGTTCCAAGGGAATGGTGTCGTTGGCAACCAAAGCCCACCAAGTCATGCTGCAGGGGGTCCACGAACTGTATGAGCTTAATGAGACTCCCCAGCTTTGGGAGGAGCAGCCACGGATCAGCCGGTTGGTCTTTATAGGTAAAGAAATACACACACGTCCTTGCAAATGTTCACTGAATGCGATCATTGAAGCATGAGTGAGTCTTCATCACTGACAAAAAAGGACTGGGGTTGGAATTTACATTGCATCTTGTCCAGTGTTGGGGCTGAAAGGAAATAATTAGTTACAGTTACTAGTTACTTCATGAAAAGGTTATTATGTGCCCCCATATTACTGACACCCAAAAGAAACGTTACTCTGAAAATAACTATCTAGTTACAAATTACCGTATATATATTCGCATTGAAGCGACCCCGAAAACTGCCTTAAAATAGCCACTTAAAAAGAAGGACTAAACCCTTCATATTTCTTGACGAACACTTAGCTGAGACACCTCATATCCATTTTGTCTCTTGGCTTCAAACCACTCAAAGTACTCCACCATTTCTAAGTATTGTCCAAAACGTTTTCCTTTTTCTCTCCATGTATGGTTTAATGCAAAAAAAAGAATTGTGCAAATACGGTACTTTGTATGTAGTAATAATTCTAATAATATATCAAAATACACCCAACCTTCATTACTATTGCTGGGGAATCGAGGGATGTGTGTTACAAAGCTAGTGATGCAGGACTGTTCAGCAGTTAGAGGATATTGTAACACATGATCTGCATTTATTAGGTAGCGTGAAAACCCAGTAACGCACAATGTAGCAACGAAAATAGGATTACAAACTTTTAACGTGTTATAGTACTTGTTGAGTGAAAATACATTAGATGTGAGTATATACGGCAGGGAGAATATCAGTAAATCACTAGGGAGAAATTTATGGACCTTATACTTGGTGCTTGATAGGGCACCACCGTAACTGTATTCAGTTGTACTTTGGTGGCAAGTATAAAAACAGCCACCTTTTGTTAAAGTTGCTAGCGGATTGAGAGTTGAGTATTGCATTGTGTGCGAAGAAGGAACATTTAGCAGTCAGACGATGTAACAAATAATCTGCAGCATGCTACAATTTGTATATTTTCCGCGAGTTGAGTGGAGAAATGGAAATATTAGCAGGTACTTGTACAATGTGTGAAGTGTCCAAGTAACATAGTTATTTCAATCTGCAGGAAGAAATTTGGACAAAGATATTTTAGAACAGCAGTTCATCTCCACTGTGCTGCTAAAACATAAGTAATTAGAAGCTCTTCTCCTGGAAAGCATCAGTCTTCGGAATTCGGACTATCCAGAAGAGACGGATTGTGTTCCTGCTAGTCAGTGAAAAGGATGAAGCATACCAGAGGATGGATCATGTTAAATAAAGCTCTTGATGTTTTGACGTTCATGTAATTAAATGGTATGTAAAATAAATGAAACTTCTCCTTTGTGTAAAATATTTGATTTGTGTATGTATTCAATTCACAAGCAATGGTTTTATTGATGTAGCTATAAATATATCCATCCATCTATTATCTTCACCGCTTATCCTCTATAGGGTCGCGGGCGTGCTGGAGCCCATCCCAGGCTATAAATACAGGTGTATAATATTTTCGCAGCAGAAATCCAAATGACCGATTTACATCACCTGGTATTCCCTCACGGTCTCCCATCCAAGTGCATTACCAACCAGGCCTGACCCTGCTCAGTTTTTAGAGATCGGGCTTTCCTCGGGGTGGCCTGTCTTTAAGCAGTATTTGAACCCCGGACCACTCACCCGTGGGGGCTGACGTGTTAAACATGAAGTCGCCGTGCTGCCCCTTCCTAAACATGTTTGGGATCATTTTTAGATTACACACTTAGGAATTGTGGGAAATGTAGCAATTAGACAATGAACTTTTTTTATGTTTTCGTTGCACTAAAAAGGGGCCATCCATTTCACACCTAGGCCTTCAGTAGTGCTGCTTCTGAATTGATCCAACTCTCAACTGTTTGATGTCTATAAAACATCTACTACAGCTGCTACACATTTAAAAAAAGCATTAATAATCACCTAATAGAATTGCAATATTATTTAGGAATATCACCACATTTTACTCACCAAAATTTTTTTTTATTTGTGCACAAAATTCACCTTCTTATCTTTTATGAAGAATAGTTTATTTACCCTGCCTTACAGATTATCTGTGGAGTTCAGTTCCATAGAAAAGTTCTTATCTATCGCCATAGAAGCTGTCTTGTAATATTTCTGGTATAAGTATTTTTTCGATTATGGGCTGAAAATGTCCGTTCAACGTAGAGGTAAGAGTTGGGGCCCGGAAATGTCAATTATTAAGTCAGGTTGGGCATCTCTCTCGCCATTCATGATTGTTATTTTTCGGGCCCGCCCCATCAAATCGTGCGGGATTTTTAGGCCCGATCTTACCTCTAGTTCAACAGAAGCAGTGGACATGAGGATACTGTATTTTTCTTCACCTTTTCGTTGCGATACTTCCCTCACTGACACCTAGCCAATCACAGTTTGTGAAACAGCTGGTGTTTCCTTACGTCTTCTTTAAGGTTTTTCTGTACAGACTTCCTTGTACGTCGTACTCGTCTTAAAATGCACAAAAAACGTACTTTGTACGGCAAAATCGTACAGGTTGACAGGTATGCAATTATGTTATGCCTCGGGGCTTGCAGAACTGATTGTGAAGGCCTCCAGATAGATTTCTGATCCTGGGAACACATGAAATGTGATTGGTTAAATGTGAAAGGGCACGTCTGGAAGCAGCGCAACCAGGGGGAAAGCAATGAAAGGAAGCTGGCAAACAATTGGCAATTATTTAACAAGTATTCATGGGCAAAATATAATCAACATCACATGATTCAGACATTTCTTAGGCCAGCAGAAAAGTCCTTGCAGGCCCTGGCGGCCCATCTATGGGAATTACTCATGTGCAATAGTCAACTAAGTTGTTCTTTTCCTTCAATTAATCATTCACATAAATGATTAACAGATCGTTTCTGAAGTGTCTCAGCTTTCACCTTAAATTAAGTCTGTACACGCCAAGTTTGATATTTGCTGCCGTTTAACGCGAGGGGGACCATCGCTTTCGCGCGCACGTTAACGCGCACAAGTCAGGTGAGGAAGTAGGTGGAGTTTTCCCAGCTTGCCTCATTTGCAATGTTGATGTGCGCTCACTTTGTTTTGATGAAGGCCAGCCCATAAATCCCCCCATCTGCGACCGCCCGGACCCTGGCCTAGTTTGAAGCGAACGGCACCGTTTCCTTCTCGATTCTGATGCTGATTGTCCTGGTTGGCAATTTTTTCTTCTCCGCTCCGTGAGACGTCCCGCCACGGCCATTTTCATGGTCACACTTCCCCGCGGGCATCCCGAGGTGACAAACTAAACAAACCCGCGGGTGGTGGCACTGTGAAGGAATCACAACAATGCGACTAAATGTAAAATACAAAATATAGCCTTGTCTTTAAGAGTGTCAAAACGGCTGTTATATTTTAAAAGTATATAGTATATCATATGTCTTTTTTAATGCGATGACCCAGAAAATATAGCGTCACCTATACTAATATGTAGTACCGGTACATGACATTTCTATAGAGAGGCATTTGAATTTTTGTTAAATCGATACCATATATATATATATTTTACTCAATGTAGTAATCTACATATTATTGTTAAAATAAGGATGGGAGAATACCGATACCTAGTATAGGGCTTTTTAAGCCCTCATATCAGTATTTGCAGCCCAATTTCGAGGGATATACTATGAACAATTAAATGCAATTTAACAGAAAACAATATCTTAAGGCTTAATGGTAATGCTTTAGAAATAGCAGCCATTATTTTTGAGTGGGAAAATAATTTTAGATAATATTGCCCCTATACTTTGTATTGTTACCGAAGAGTACCATTTAATTGAGTGATGAAAACATGTGGTATCAAACATCCCTAGTTTTAAAAATCCATTTTTATCTATTACTTATATTTTAGGGAAATCCAAGCCCATTGAAGCTGTCTTCAGGCAGTGGGCAGGAGACAGTCTATCCTAACTAGGGCCACGAGGGGGCTGGAGCCTATCCAAGCTGTCTTAAGGCAGTGGGCAGGGGATACCCTGAACTGGTTGCCAGCCAGTCACAGGGAACACAGGGACAGACATTTCACTCACTCATTCATCCGTAAGGACAATTTGGACCGGCCAATTAACCTGACATGGTTTTGGGAATATGGGAGGAAACCGGAGTGCCCGGAGGAAACTCAAGCAAGCACAGGGAGAACATGCAAACTCCACACAGGAAGGATTCAATCTCATGACCTCAGAACTGTGCCGCACACGCGCTAACCACTGTTCCACCGTGCTGCCCCTTTTCATATACAGTACTAATTATCTGCTCATGAGACATATTTTGGTTTATTTTTATATATATATATATATATAATATATATATATATATATATATATATAATAATATATATATAATTTCCTTGTATTGTCATTCTGTGTAACAATGTACACAGAACGAAATGTCGATTGCATCTGACCCGATGCAGCCGCAGCCAAGAGAGGGCGCCGCCGACCACTTTTTAAGTCTTAGGAATGACTCGGCCGGGGCGCGAACCCGAACCTCCCAGTCTCAAAGCGGGCGCCTTATGTCAGTAAAAAAGTATTTGTCACACGTGATAACAACTTTATACTATCAATTTAACATAAAAATCAACATAAAGACATAAGTAAATGAAACTTATGCTGGGGATTAACATTTTTGAAAAATCGCGTGGTTTGAGATTTTTCCTGAAAAAGTGTGCCTTGGCTCAAAAAAGGTTTCATCATAACATAATGGTGGCAACAAAACAATGACAATGATAAAGGAAGATATATTTTTCTACTTTTAATATAATAAAATTGTTCAAAAAAAGCCCTAAATTGAGCTTTTAATGCAAGGGTGTGGGTTTGGTGTTGGCATTGCGATTTTCAAGTGATCACTTATTGGTGGTGACAAAACAATAATTCCTCGGTATCGGTGGGACAATGCCCCCTCCGTCTTGCCTAAACTAGGCCCTTGTTCAAATGAAACAATAGTTAAAAATTATTGCACTAAAGACGCAAATACATGGAGATTTAAAACTCCACGTTGACTCCCCCCTCGCTTGTTCGCTCTTTCCCTTTGCCCCCCTGGAGTGCCGGGATCTTTTGATAGGTCCTTAGAGTCCTCCCACCCCGAGTGTGTTTTGGGCCTCCCAATTTATAAAGCTCCTAGCCACACCTGGCTATAGCAAGTGACTCAAAGATCTTACGCACGAAGCGTGGTCTTTCGTTCTGATCGGGACTTCCATGATTTTACGCACGGTGCGTCCTCTTTCGTACCGATCGGGACTTCCAAGAGAGTACGCACGGCGCGCCGTTTTTCGTTCCGATCAGGACTTTCAAACTTTCCTGCCATGATACTTTCGGGTGAGTGCGAATCTTCTCCAGACCCTGAGTTGTCTCTGGAGGAAAACGAGATCCACATTGAAGGTGAATCCGAAAAGTCGAACCTGGGCTCTGTGCCCGACTTGGACTTCTCAGTGTCGGAGTCCTCCGTGCAAAGGGAGAAGGGCTTTTGCCCCGGAAAGCCTGCAGGGGGCAGCCAAGTAAAGCCCCCTTATTCTTACATCGCCCTCATCACTATGGCCATCCTGCAGAGCCCCATGAAGAAACTCACACTGAGTGGCATTTGTGACTTCATCAGCAATAAATTCCCATACTACCGGGACAAATTCCCAGCCTGGCAGAACTCAATCCGGCACAATTTGTCCCTGAACGACTGCTTCGTCAAAATCCCAAGGGAGCCGGGCAACCCAGGCAAGGGCAACTACTGGTCCCTGGACCCGGCCTCGGAGGATATGTTCGACAATGGCAGTTTTCTGAGGCGCAGGAAGCGGTTCAAGCGGAATCAGCCCGAGTTCGAGAAGGACGGACTGGTGTTCTATTGCCGACCTCTCGGGCATCCCTACCCGGTGCAAGGGCGCATCGTCCCGGGTGGACCAGGTTATCCACCACTCCAGGAGGTTCTCACAGTTCCTCCTTCGCCTTATCATCTTTTGCCGCATCTTCAAAAGAAGTGCTCCGGACCCAAAGACTTCAGAACTACGGAAATGCCAGAACCTACCATTGGTGGCTTGCAGAACAAATGCTCCTTCAGTATTGACTCCATCATGAGCAAACCGGCTCCTGTTTGTGCCTTTCAGAATCAGACCCCCCTTGCCTACTCCTGTTTAATAAGGAACCCCTTGGTCCACACACTACCGCGCAACCCTAGAATTTCGTTTGAGTCCTCTGTCATGCTCAATGGTGCTCATGTCTTCAATGAACGACTACTTTCATACCCACACTACTGAGGATGTATAAGGTTTGTTAAAGGGGACAGTATGTATTATGTGGTACCTCATAACGGTAAAAAAAAAACCTCAATATACTAAAAACAAATTTGGGGATTGAATTTATAAGCAGAAATGCAGGAATTATCATAAAATTGCCTACCTGTAAACCTCATCCAATTGCCCCCCTGATTATGATTGCAATTCTTACAAACACAACACAGCATCAATATTCTCACAGCACGACAGAATATGTAAAATATAGAAAATAATTTGTGTTAACAATGTGAGTGAACGGCAACAATTTTAGCAATACACAATGATGTTATCATCTGCTGGCAGTGACCAAGATGATCCGGATTGGAGCCCATTGGCCTACACAATTTGAAATAATCATAAAGTGTATAAAATACCAGAAAACATTAATATGACAGGTATGTAAATGTGCATTTTTTAAACACTTAGAGGTCGCTAACATATTTGTATACCATTTTGCTGCTAACGGTACCCAAAGTCCAAAAACCTCTTGCTCAAAAATATTGACAAGAAAAGTAATGCGGTTGACGATACCTTGAGTTGCCACAGTTTATGATCTTCCTTGTTCTTTTTAGCACTCGTTTTTGATTACATGACACAATACAGCAACATCTAGTGGTCAAACAAAACACACTGTCCCTTTAAGAAAACATTTTTATGAGTAGTAGTAGTCATTATTGTGTCATTATCTATGACACGTATCACTTATTTCTTGAAGAAATATTTCACTGCATGATATTTATGTTCTGGAAGGAATTCCGTGGTTTCTTGTTTTTTATAATTACTTTATTTTATCGATTTGATCGGTTTAGATATTAAACGATTTTGGAGTGGGGAGCATATTGACGACTGAGAAGGGAAAGTGTGTGTTAAGTATATTTGAATTGACCGTTTTGTGGAGATTTTGCAATTGTTGCAGTTTTTTTATCAATTGAGACTAAATGAATTGTTGTTTATGTCTGTCTGTATTCATTTGACACTTGAGAAGCATTGTTTTCTTGCTAAAAACACATCCGCCGAAATCCGTGGTCTGTGTATTATTTCTTCTGCTCTAATTGGTGAGGCAATTCCTTAAAAGCTATCGTTTTTATAATTAGATTTCAAAATAAATTTGATTATGAATATGTAGATTTGCGTTACATCAATGCATGATATTATTGCCCCCTTGAAATGACTCACTTTCAGCTTCTTAAGAGGCAACTTTTTATTCAGTTCTATCTGAAGTTCAACTTCTTCTTTCATCCCTGGAACTTCATCTCCTGTCATACATTTCGCAAGTCCCTTAAAGGTATAACAATCCAAAATAACTTACATAGGCAAACCAATAATACTAATGATTGCGTTTCAAATTACCAAGTGTCTTTAATTTGAAAGTTATTATGAATAATTGTTTAAACAAAATAATACAGGGTACCACATCCTCCCTTACAAAAAAGTTGCTCAAAGATTTTACATATTTTGCTGTCTGGTAATCCTGAAAGGGGGGTGCCACATGTGCGGTCCCTTCTCAAGGTTTCTTCATTTTCTTCATGTTGAGGTTTTTGAGTTTTTCCTTGCCCTCATGTTGGCTCCAGATCAGGGGATGGTGTAATAATAGTCTGAAAAAATAGTCTGTGTAATAACCTGTGAAGCCCTTTGAGACTCTTTGTGATTAAGGGCTATACAAATAAAAATGACTTGACTTGAAAGGTTTAAATCTAAACTTAAAACTCACTTCTACTCCATAGCATATGAATAACCTACTCTTCTCGTCGGCTGAAAAATAGTCTGTGTAATATAGTGTAATAATCTGTGAAGCCCTTTGAGACTCTTCGTGATTTAGGGCTATACAAATAAAAATGACTTGACATATATGTACATCCAAGCAATCAACAACGCTAACATTAGCTTTAATTTCTAGTCAATCAAATCAATTTGTCCTTAAAAAGGAAATACCTACATATATAGAACTACATCACATGAATACAGGATATAGTAAATTATCATCATTCCCGTTTTTGTGCACAGACTTTAATTGTTGAACCGTTGGTCGGCCTCCCAATTTTATTGAATCACGTATACAGTAGCTATATCTACAATCCCATGTTAATTAATACCCCAACCGTATATCGGGCTTAAAATGTAGTATTCATATTTATTGACTTTAATAAAATCGTTTGTCACGGTAAGTGTACCATATTACCCACCAGTGTGTTATTTTCTTTTAAGTCACCATAAAAAATAAACATATTTGAAAATGACTCAATAATGAATCGTTCTAACAATAATATATATATACAGTTACAAAGGGTATTGAACTTTTACAAATGTGTACATTCTTGTTTCTAAATGAGTCAAAATGGTATGAAGTATCACATCGTCTATTTTCTGCAGTGTCAAAAGTGTTCTTGAGAAGTAAAATTGTTCTCTGAGTTGAAAAAAATCGAATGAATTCGATCCAGCAACAGCAAAATAATAATTAAAAAACATTCCGACACATGCATTTTTCAAGTCCTGCACAAAATGCATACATGTAAGAATAAATTGCATTTATGCTATATATCTGGGTATTATATGATTTATTATGTGTTAGTTTATTTATATGGCATATATACGTATGGATATTTTATTTTATACATTTCTTTCAACATGGGGGAGGATCAGGGTCTCCATACGTCAATTGTTCTCAAAGCTCGTGATTAGTTGCATTATCTGCTCTTTGCCGCTCGGTGGCGTCAGTGACTAGCTATTGCTACGCAACTTTTTTTTAATTCAACGGAAAGCCTATGAGTATTTGGTTGCATCCGAATACCAAAATGCATTTTTGAAATAATTCGTGTGTCGTATACAGGGCCGTAGCCTGCAAACGCACATAACGCGCACTGCATAGGGCAGGGGTGGCGAACATGTGGCTCTAGAGCCGCATGTAGCTCTCGGCCAATAAGAATGGGGCTCTTTGCCTCGTCATATTTTTTTATATACTGTGGCTCTTTGCCTTGTTTCATGTTTAGTTTTTTTTTGTGTGTATTGAGGGTGGACACTTTCCTTGAAATCAACGCAAGAACAATACTTGTATTATAAGGAGAGGGGTGTGTTATGGGAAATAATGTATTTTTAATTGTGTGTGTTTCGGTGTGTCTGTCGGTCATGGCAGGTCAGTGCGTGGTGTGGCTCTTTGAGTCTCACATTTAAAAATGTCGGGTCTTTGAGTCAAACTTGTTCACCACCCCTGGTATAGGGCATCAAGTGGCTAGGTGGGCACCAAAAGAAATCAGGGTCGTGAACAAAAGTGGAAAGTGTTAACAATATGTGCTAATTGGGTTAAACAATACAAAAGCAGAATAAACCAAATTTACCAAGAAAAAGGTTGAATCTGCTTAATGCCCCAGTCTAATGGTACCCCCATCCCCTCCCAAGATATGTTTGATTATGCCTCATTCTCAATTTGGTAAACACCTGTGCGAACATGGCCTCGAAACGGCCACAAGAGTCTGGAGTGGAGAAAAGAAAAAACAAGAAAAAATAAGGAGAAGCTCATGCGCCGCTTACCGGTAGTCAATGGTAAAATAAAAAAGCTAATTATTGTACCGTATTTCCACACCCATTTGGTGCACGGTTTTAAAGGAGGCACTCTCCTTGGTTCAAATTATTTTTTGTCGGCTCATATGATCTGGCCTATTGGATGTGAATCTCACGCAACCGCCTTTAATATCAAAACAAGTGTGCGTATTACGCTCCCGTGTGGAGTTTGCATGTTCCTCCTGTGCTTGTTTGGTCCAAATTGTCCCTAAGTGTGAATGAGCGACTGAGTTGTCTGTCTCCGTGTTCCCTGCGACTGGCTGGCAACCAGTTCAGGGTGTCCCTTGCCCACTGCCGGAAGATAGCTGGGATGGGCTCCAGCACCCCCGCGACCCTACTGAGGATAAGTGCCGCAGTTAATGGATGGATGGATGGATGAATGCCCTATGTCAAAAGTGAAAATTCGGTTTGGATTTATCTTAAAAATCCTAACCTTTAACAAATATGACCTAGGGGCTCGCTTCGTTTTTTGACATACTCTGAAATTTCTGGCGGGCCGGATTGAATCATCCAATGGGCCGTGTCTGGCCCGAGGGCTGCATGTTTGACATGCCTGTGTTACTTAGATAATTTATGAAAAGGCATCGACCTTTATCTCATTATCTTATTCATCAGTCACATTACCAGAGGCAAATTTTAATTTTTTGTGTATTTTGCGTTTTACAAAGACAATTGTGACACACAATGCTTACAAAGATTAGAAAAACTGAATATAATTCATTATCTTTGTAACATGCGAAACGCACAACGCAATTAACATTCGTCTCTGGTATCGTGAATAAAAATAGTGGGATAATGAGATAAAATCGAATGCCTTTTCTCAAGTAATCTATAGCACGGGTGGTACAGTGCTCTCACAACTAAGCTGATCTTCGACCTATTAAGACGAAAAAGTGATAGTTAAGTCAAGTCAAGTCATGTTTATTTGTATAGCCCCTAATCACAAGGACACTCAAATGGCTTCACAGACCACAGATTATTGCAAACTACAGACTATTATTACACAATCCCCTGATCTAAAACCTACATGAGGGAAAGTAAAAAGTAAAAAACCTCAACATGAGGAAAATGAAGAAACCTTGAAAAGGGGCCGCACATGAGATAATCCCTCTTCCAGGATGACCAGAGCCTGCAACGGATGTCGCAATAACAAATAATACAGTATTTGGTTATCGTTTATTCCATACGTAGTGTTATCATGAATTGTATGACTTTTGTTCTGGGAAGAATTCAAGAGGGTTATTTGATTGTGGTTTTCTGGAAAACAATATTTTTCTACATTTTAGGCAATCATTACACTTTTTCTGTTATGTGGTCCTTGCAGGAAAACCTTAGGGGACCCCTGTTGTACGAGAATCTTGAATTTCCCTGATTCCTTATATCAAAGTGAATTTTTGAAATCATGTCTGTGGTGTAGAAGATGTGACCCCCGGTTACAAAATATTAAACAAGCAATGGTCAAACAAAAAGATAACGGAAATCAGGGTTGCAACAGTGTGCACTAGAGTAAGGAGGCTGAACCATTCAAACAGTGTTTGTCTGCTGACTGTTATTTGGTCCTGTCCCAACTGTCCAGTGCCATCAGTCAGAGTCTATTTTTACATGTGTTCTGGACCCTCCCAGTGCTCCCTTTTCTAGTGTCAGTTGTTCAGGCTTATTAGAGAGGGGAGCAGTCACACTGACTCCGGTCCGGGGGATGTAGGCAGTTCTCCGCCGAGGACGTCTGCGTGCCTCAGCGAGCGAGCGAGCAAGCAATCCCAGTTGTTCTTATTTTTCCGGGGGGTTGTTGACGTGAACCTCTCCCTCTTCAAAGATGGATACAAGCCCCATTCCGGTGGTGACGGTCCAAACCACCCCCTTTGACGACCAACGGCCCGGTACCAACGGGCTCCGGAGGAAGACAGCCGTGTTCGAGGGCAAGAAGAATTATCTGCAGAACTATATCCAGAGCGTTCTGTCCTCAATAGACCTCCGGGACCGACAGGGCTGCACCATGGTGGTGGGCAGCGATGGACGCTACCTGAGCCGGGGGGCCATTGAAGTGATTGTCCAGATGGCAGCTGCCAACGGGGTGAGGATTTCAAACTCTCACAACTTTTTTTTGTTTTCTCTGGAAATAAACATTAAAAAAATATATTTTAGCCATTGGAATCTAGTTTAAGTCTTTCAAATATTAGTGTGTATAAAACTGAAACCTCACAAAAAGCCTTAGTTTGGTCCAAAATATCTCATATTATCTTATCTCATTAGCTGCACCGCTTATCCTCAGTGGGGTCGCGGGGGTGCTGGAGCCCATCCCAGCAATCATCGGGCAGTGGGCAGGGGACATCTTGAACTGGTTTCCAGCCAATCGCAGTGCACACAGGGACAGACAACTTGCTCGCTCATTCACACCTAGGGACAATATGGACCGGCCAATCCACCTGAAATGCATCTTTTTGGAATGTGGGAGGAAACCGGAGTGCCCGGAGGAAACCCACGCAAGCACGGGGAGAACATACAAACTCCTCACAGTAAGTCCGGTAGAACTGTGCCACACACGCGCTAACCACTGCGCCGCCGTGCTGCCGGTTCAAAATATATTGGGCAAAATTTCAAATACAGTTTATACTCAAGGTGCTACACCAACAGACCCCATTTTGGCTGTACGTCTCTAAAAAAATCTTTATATGGAAACTCATTCAGCAACCTACCGTGAAATTCAGACTATAGAGCGCGCCTGATTATAAACCGCACCCAGTACATTTTCAAAGTAAACAACATTGTGTACATTCAGAAGCAGCATGTGCCCACATTGAAACATGAGATTTTACAGAGAAAGATGGCACACAGAAAGAGTTTGAATAATATACGGAACCTTAACCCCCTTATTGTTCTGACGGCCTGTCGGTGGGCAGCCAGACTTTTGATAAACAAACGTGTTTCCGTACAATGTCACCAGTCACTGAAATACTTCATGTCACATATCATTTAAACTCGTGGGATTCAAAATATGAGGACCATTTCAAAATGTACCCACCAGGGAATCATCACAATCAATCTGAAACAAGATAGTTGAAAAGCCGACATAACTCACAATTACGTGCCCTGGCTGTCTCAACTTCATAAAATGTCTGCGAAAATGACTTTGTTACATCAAGGACATTCGATATAATCCAACCGTGTAAAATATTTACCCCAAAATATACGATAATTCCGACTGATAAATAGGAATCCGCCTTAAAAATGTCTGCTTCTTGTAATCTGTTCATTCTGCCACATTATTTACAAATAAACAGACAGTTAAAATTGTGCCCAATATTGAAGCTAGCCCTCCCATTTCAATTTTACACCTTTCCCATGATGAGGGTCTTTTCATGAAAATTTCATTCATGCACAAAGCACGAAGTTGCATTTAAATTGGGTCTTCCTAGACACATATATTCCACCGGTCTCACCTTTACTGCCCGGGTGCCACATGCGGAACGTTAGAAAAAATGCATAAATTAGCAGCATCATCATATAAGCCGCAGGGTCTAATAGTCGTGGCTTATAGTCCGAATTTTACGGTATGTTCACTGTTAAGACAGTTTATGATCAAAACCCACAGAACAAACTGTAAACACCCTAAAACGCCAGCCAAGTACCGAGAGCAATTTAATTGGGTGAGCATTAGAGGTGGGCGGATCTCTGCACACATAGCGCAGTTAAGATTTAAACAATTCCACTGAGGTTGCAAGAAGGAGTCACGAAGATCTCATACCTGCTGACTTATAATAAGTTCTATGCATATTTTATATTTTGTTTTTTTCATCATTTCACATTGTGTACGCCGTATAACAATTTTGATATGGGATTTTATTTCTTCTTAAAGACCAATGTCGTGTAATTCGGATCGTCTCTGTCACTGGTAGAAGATAAATAGATAGATAGATAGATAGATAGATAGATAGATAGATAGATAGATAGATAGATAGATAGATAGATAGATAGATAGATAGATAGATAGATAGATAGATAGATACTTTATTCATCCCCGTAGGATTATTCACACTTCCAGCAGTATCCATGTGTTGAAAATAAAATAATAATAAAATAAAAGAAATAGAATACCTAAATACCCAATATATAAAATAAGATGACAGTGTCATTGTAAATTGCCAATATTGTTGCAGCACAGAGATCCCTTGGTTTTCGCGGTTGATGGGGACCAGAACCACCCACCAAAAGTGGAAAAACGATAAGTCAAAGCCCCTAAAGGCTTAAACTTACCTCAAAATGACGTCCTTACCGATGACCCACTTACTTCAACACGCATGCCTTGTCCACCCCTGTTTGATCCGGGCTTAATCACCCCTCGACCTCCACGCGGATATCAGAACACTTTTACCCTTGTTTTATTGTCATTATACAAAAGTAAAACAAAATTAGAGAGGTTCTCCTTTCAGTGTGAGAAAGCAATTTAGAGAGCGCCTGGCTAACATCAGGTGTCTTTGAATTGAGACGGATCACCATGATGATTAAAATAAGACCATCCCAAATGGAGTGGTTTCCCACAAGTTGTGGCTCCATGTCATTTATTTCATTGTGAATGGACCTGGCGTTAGCAGGATACAGGGTCCGTAGTGGTGGCTTCAAAAAAGTTTTTAGTCTAGCTGTTAGCAGGAGGCGGGACCTGCAGCACAGCTCTTGCCTTCTGGAATCCGATAACAATCCACACAGCACCCGCTAGTGATCAGCATTTCTTTACGTTCTTACTCTTACTTACTCTGTGCTCTCTCTGACCACAATGAATGATACGAGGATAAAAGAAACAATAAAACATTTCAATTAAAAATCTGTGAAGGAGTGAACCAACAATAACCGAATTGCAAAGTAGCATGGGGTATTCTACTTAGTCTGTCTTGCTGTGAGTGAATAAGCTCCGTGTTGTCCTTGTAAGGTTTATTATCACTTGATAAGGATCATTAATAAGAGGGTCATTTGGCAGAGGTTGACAGGTATGAATGAGATCGAGAGACTGTTGATGATACGTAACCGCTTACTGTAAACTCAAAATTAAACTTATTGTATCTTTATTTAAGCGTACGCCCGATATATTTTTACAGCACCAATTTTCTTTTTTACCTGTTGTTTGATTGCGCAGAGTGAACGAGATGACGCTAGCAGTAAGCAGTCACAAGTGGTGAGTGGTCTTTAGCGGTAGCCTCTGAGACTGCTCAAGAACTGGGTTTTCCTATGTATAGCGAGCAAGAATTTTGGTAAAAAAAACTACCGGTACTTGTATACCGAAATTCTTTTGTTAAGAGGTGCTCGTATAAATACTGTACCGCTGTTTGAGTAGAGGGCAACTGCAAAATATGTAGCCCAAGACCCCCTGCTTGCTAATCCCACTAGGGTGTCACAATCACGGCTGCTGCACCACTTTTGACAAACGGAAAGGATCCGATTAAGTAATTATTTGTGTTAACACGTGGAAACTTGACAGCTCTCCAAAGAATGAAAGCTGCAAGTGAGCGAGAAAATCCCCACAGCTCGGCTCTGACATCTTCATAATTGCTTTGGAGAGCATCCAAGGGAACATCTGAAGGGAATCAGATTTTGTTTTGGAGCCAAATGTCTCTGAGTGTCAGTCTTATCAACGCTTCCATCCATCCTGCTCTATTTTCCGGCCTTATGTTTGTTCCCATCCGCCTCTGTCTTTCCCGGTTGGGTTCTTGAGTGGACAACACTTTGACGCCTATCCGTCTTTGAACGTACGCACTACGCACGCTAAGGACCAGAAATGCTTCACTGCTGAGGACACGCTTATTATGGGATGCTGATACCATTACTGGGTTTTAAGCAGCAGACTATTATAAATAGAGTGTGGCTCCCCCTGTTATTTTATGCAAGCTCTGCTTGACGCAGAGATTTAGCTTTTCACAGTTGCCCCTTCTACGAAGAGTTTCAGTCGTCACTGTGACCAAGAAAAGCAAACAATTGCAGTGGGCCGTGTATTTCACATCTAGGCCTTCAGTAGTGTTATGTCTGAAAAAATTCAACCCTCAATTACTATTTTAGAATCTACAGCTGCGACACATAGAAAAGGATCAATTATAACCTCATAAAATTGCAATATTATATCGGTATACTGCCACATTTTACTCACCAAAAATCATTTTCATTTGCCTACAGAGTTCATCATCCTTTTTATCTTCAATGAGATTTCAATTCCGTGTGTTTCAGTTCCATCAAGTACTTTTATTCTATAGCCATCAAAGCTAATACTGAAAGTCACGCCTGTCCTGTCGCATTTCTGGCAAGTTCCTTCTGACAGAAGCGTTGAAGACGGGGTTGGTTGTCGCCAAACACACAAATATATGCAGCTGCACAATAAATTTGCTTGTGCAGCTCGCTTCTATTGCAGTTTGCTATCTCTGGCTAGCATACTTTATCACTAGCCATTCTTCTTCTTTAGATTTAACAGCGGTTGGCACCATATCTTTGGTCCATTACCGTCTCCTAGCCAATCACAGATTGTGAGAACGCTGATGTTTTCCTGCCCCTGTGAGAAGGCCTCGGTGGTGCCAACCAAAATCTGGTTGGGTAAAGCAACAGTATTATGACCACTTATTGTATGCTACAGGGCCCGCAGAGCTTATTGTGAAGGCGTCCAGGTAGATTTGTGAGCCTGGATACAAAGAACGGCTAACATGGGATTTTTTAAATGCCTAAATATGAAAACACACTTCTGGAAGAAGCTACCAGCCATCCAGTGGGGAGTTTGCATGTTTCTACCCGGGCTTGCGTGGGTTTCCTCCGCACACTCCGGTTTCCTCCCACATGTCAGGTTAACTTGTCCGTCCAAATTTCCCCTAGGAGTGAATGAACAGGTGCTCTGCGCCTGGTCGGCAACCAGTTCGGAGTGTCCCCTGCCCACTGTCCGAAGATAGCTGGGATGGGCTCCATCACGCCCGTGACCCTACTGAGGATAATCAGTGCAGCTAAAGGATGGATAGTCTTCTTGAAGCAGCGCAACCAGGGAAAAATCATTAAAAGAAAACTGACAGACAGTTTGGAATTATTTAATAAGTATTCAAGGACAAAATACATTTATCATCAGTCTGTGATTCAGCATAGAGAGACTTGCATGCCCTGATGGTCCAGCATAGATTAATTGTGTTCTGTAAACCAAAGTTTGGACATGCTTAAAATTCCTTGTTGCTTCCTGTGTCAAATGAATTCTGGATTAATTGAGTGAGTCTAAAAAGATGGCAAATGTTGACATCAAAGTTGTTCCTGAAAGTCCAAAACATCCAAGATTCCAGTAATTTTTTCAAATCATCTGTGCGGATGCTGTGCAGATCGGTCGCCTTGTTATTGGCCACAACGGGCTTCTGTCCACTCCTGCCGTCTCCTGCATCATCAGGAAGATCAAAGCCATCGGAGGCATCATCCTCACAGCAAGTCACAACCCTGGAGGCCCTGGAGGAGACTTTGGCGTCAAGTTCAACGTGGCTAACGGAGGTGAGGAAGGGATACGGACTAATTGACAGCCACTAGTTTTCTTAAAGTGAAAGTCAAACCAAAACAATTCTGATGTATATTAATTCAGAAATCCACATTTTTGTACTCCTCTCTGGTGTTGACAAATTTGAAAGTTTTATTCTATTTATACAAAATTCTGCGTTTAGACTACCATAAATTCCAGTCTACAGAACGCACCTGATTAAAAGCCGCTTGCTCAAATAAAAGGACCCTCATTTTTTTCTTTGTGCAAGCCGCACCGGATTTTCAGTCGCAGGCTTAACCAGACATCTAAATGAACTCGTTTTGTCCATTTCTTACATTTTAAGCCGTCTGTAGACCTGGAGCCAACAGCTTGGGAAATTTGGCAATCGACACCTTGGCTGTAGAACGCCTTCGGCGCCATGTCCCCGCACACTTGGCGCGGTTTTCAGCTGGGTCGTTTTCAGTTCTTCTACGAGTTGTTTACGTCACGTGTTTTTGGATCATATGACCGTTCAAGATGGCTATTATAAAGATGAGCATATATTTACTACTTTGCAGAAAGAAAACACAAATGAGGGCTGGGTCGCATAAAATTTGAGCCTTATATTTGCAAACAACATTGCAGGGGAAACCATCCTTTGGAGAATAGTGCCAGATTGCAACACAGACATCTCTTCTTGTGTCTTTCTCACTGGTCGTTGCCACGATAATGGACCAAGTTGCATTTGCTTGTTGACATTCTTTGAGGATTAAAGCAAGCTTCGGGGACCTGACATTGATGTTATCGATACGGAAAGAGAAGTGTAACGTTTTTGATGGATAACCTCAACTGGTTTTTAATTCAAATTTATAAATTGAAGACTTGATCTGTGAGTGAAACAGTTGAAATATCTTTAATATTTTGCAAATATTGAATAAAGTTTTTTCAAACTTTCCCTTTTAATTGTATTATGAGTATAATGTTGGCTAAACATCGACAGACATCTCATAAATACCTTCAGACGTCACCGCTGTGTTTTGTATTTAGAGCGCATGCCTTGTAGAAAAAAGAAGCTCGCTGTCTTTCTCACCAGCGCCACAAAAAAAGGAAGAAGAATCAGCACTGTATTTAAAGCCACAGTGTTTAAAATATATCAAAAAAGTAGCAGCTTGTAGTCTGGGATTAATGTTAGTTGGGCCACTTACAATATAAAGGAATCCTTTGGGTTGACTTACAGTTTTAAAAATGATTGCTCATGGTTGTAGTTTTTCTGGCACCATAACAGGCCCATCTCCAGACACGGTGATGGAAAAGATCCACCAGGTGAGCCGCACTCTTGAGGAGTACGCTATCTGCCCTGACCTTCGTATTGATCTCTCCCGACTGGGACGACAAGAATTTGACCTTGAAAACAAGTTCAAACCTTTCCGAGGTACACTTATCAAGTGGTCGTTATTCCTTCACTGAAGGTTTTCAATGTTTGTTTTGTGTTTTTTTCTCCTTAAATAAATATTTACAGTACATCTTGTGCTTTTGTACTTCACTGTTAATGACAATGCATAATTCTAATAACTTTAATTAACTATAAAATACACATTCTTCTTAACTTAGAAAAACATTCCCCATCCCTTCATTTTAAAATCCAATGTGGCCTTTAAGCAAAAGTTTCATATGCATCTTGACTGTATTTCCAGTGGAGATTGTGGACTCTGTGGATGTGTACCTTCAACTGCTTCGAACTATCTTCGATTTTAGCGCCATCAAAAGTCTTCTTACAGGACCTGAGCAGCTGAAGATATGCATTGATGCGATGAACGGAGGTGAGACCGCCGTAACTTTGTGTTGAACGGCAAGTGAGCCACCCGCCAATGTTAACTGCATCTCCTCTACTGTTACAGTGATGGGCCCTTATGTCCGTAGAATCCTATGCGATGAACTTGGGGCCCCTGCGAACTCTGCTGTTAACTGCGTCCCCATGGAGGACTTTGGGGGTCGGCCCCCTGAGCCAAACCTGATATACGCATCTTCGCTGGTGGAAGCTATGAAAGGAGGCGACTTTGGTTTGGGTGCCGCCTTTGACGCAGATGGGGTGAGATTCTCTGTTGAGTCAGTTAGCTTAGGACGGTTAATGCCAACAGTATGCATTTGTTGTGTAACCAGTGAAAAGGTGTTTGGAAAGATAGCTGTGGTGGTGGATATGACAACATAAGATCATTAAGGACTTTAATGAGATATCTTCAAAAAAACAGCTTTGATAGCCATAGCTTTTTGTCACTATGCTTACTGCCACGTTTTAATGGACGATGTAGCTCCAAATAACTCGCTTTCCTGTTCTAAAACTGTAAAAAATCCAATTAAATGCTCAAAAATGAAAAGGTGTATGTTTTGTCAAGGCAGCACAGCAGCGCAGTGGTTAGCGCATGCGCGGCACAGTTCTGATGTCATGAGATCTAACCTTCCTGTGAAGAGTTTGCATGTTCTCCCCGTGCTTGCGTGGGTTTCATTCAGGTACTCTGGTTTCCTCCCATATCCCAAAAAACATGCATGTCAGGTTAATTGGCCGGTCTGAATTGTACCTAGGTATGAATGAGCAATTGAGTTGTCTTTCTCTCTGTGTGCCCTGCGACTGGCTGGCAACCCGCCTACTGCCCGAGGATAGCTTGGATGGGCTCCTACCGAGGATAACCGGTGCAAATAATGGATGGATGGATGGATGGATATTTTATCAAATCAATGTAAATTTCTTCAGGAAATATATTTTAAGTTAAATTCTTGATCACTGCGGTTATACCATTTTCATACCCACCTGGCAAATTTCCAGGAGGATGGAATGACAGTTGACTTCCTCCAAATATTTAACTTGTAAGGAGCCACATAATTAAAGAACAGGTAGTTAGTATTTTCTGCTTGGAATTGCTACCTGTCACACCTCTCAGTGCCCATGGATCAGAAGCAGGGTCGTCATCTAGGAACCACCAATCCTCAAAGTATTTCTCCTTTAATCACTAAAACGTTTCATGGTGGCGGAGCAGTGACAGGGACGTCTCCCTGCGACCCCCTGCAGCTGATAGATGACCAGCCACCCCCACGCGGCTGTTTTCCGGGTCTAGGTGTTCTTTCCCCTGCTCCTGTCCTTCCTCCTCAACCGGAGCCAAAAGCTGCTCCTCTCAGCCTCCTCTGCCAGGTCTTTTACTGCCTTCTTCAATTTACCTCCTGTCACTCCTGCATCATTCAGGAGACGTATGACTGACTGCCGACCACAACCGGGTAGATTGTCGCCTTCCAACCAGCTTCCCGGCACCCCGCAACCAGCTCTAAGAAAATGAGGATACAAAAATACTGCAAAAAACAACGGCTGCACTCTTTAAGCAGGTGGCTTTTTTGCATTTAAAGGCGGCCTTGATTTCCCATTCTGATGGCACTGTGAACTCGATGAGGTGAAACACTCTTGTTGTCTCTCTCAACCGTTTGCTTCTTTAGCATTGCAGAGCGCGCAGATATCCTCATTCGAACCCTGCTGGTGAAGGTTGAAATGGCAGAAGAGTTGTCGTACGTTGCTTAAATGAGAGAGCTTTTGCACAGGTCAAACCAACTGACTTTCCTGTTGACAACCCCATCCCAAGTTATCCAGCTTCCTTGTCAGCTGTGTGACACTGCCTTGATGTTGTTGCACTCCTCTTCTATCCTTGCCACCTCTGCCACCACCATCCCCTTCCTCTCCTTGCAGTTAGCTTTGGACCATAACAGTGGCGCTTCTCTGCACCCCAAGCCCACTTGTCCTGTCTGGACTCTGCCCATGAACTCTTTGTGCTGGAGCCTGCTCACAGCTCGGTTGACCTTGAATTGTACGCTCCACTTTCTGCCAGTGAGGTCCTCGGCGTTGGCATCCCTTGCTAAATGCTCAGCTGAAGCGGGTAGTTAGAGGACAAGCCTGGTCTTTTTCTGCATATAACCCAGTCTGGGGGGTTGCAATTGTAGCTGTAGTTCATTTTTTACACGTAGACCTTTTTCCAAAAGTCCCAGGCAGTCTCCATGGATCTTACAGCGGTGAGGAGATGTCACTCATTTTCAAGGGCCACATAAGCCTCCTGTAGACAATCATCTGATAACACCAGACGTTGTATTTCCCAGGGAGTTGGCGCTGGTCAATCTTTACCAGGCCGTCCGTAAGCTGTTTTCTGGTGGTCCTCCCCATCTGTTTGTTGGACATCTGCAGTGTCTCTTAAGGAGCTGTTCCGACAAGATTGGGATTTTTTCTCCCCCAACGACGAAGATGGTATTATCGTTCCTGATTCCTCTTCTTAATGACAGGCTGCGGGGTTTGGGGGGCTTGATTTTCATTCTGGCCCAATACTTCATTTCATCCAGCCTTGTCAGCAGTCTGGAGAAGGCTTGTGACATCGTCCATGTAACTTCTGAGTGTTTGTAACCTTTGGCTAAAAAATAACAACTTATCATAGATTAAATTTCCAGCAAATTATCTATTTTTCACAATTAATTTTATTGTGTACACCATAATGGACATACTTACAGGTCGGTCTGTCCATGTAACAGACTACTATTCTTATCTGCCTCAAAGTCAGCAGTGGTCAGTCTAAATTACTACAGGCCAGTTGCACTTGTGCCTGTTGTCATGAAGTGCTTTGAAAATTGGTGTCCCAGCACATCAAAGACTCCCTGCCCCCAACACTAGACACCTATCAGTTTGCATACAGGGGAAAGCTTTGTACTGATAACACCATATACACTGGACTTCACACAGAGGGAACTATGTTAAGATATTCTTCCTGGACTTCAGCTCGCCGTTCAACACCATTATCCCGGAGATCCTGGTGGAGAAACTCTCTCACATAGGGCTAGCCCCCTCCAACTACTGCTGAATTATACACTTTCTTTCAAACTGGAAGTTTGTGAAACCCAGCCACCACATTTCTTCCCCCTTAATGCTGAGCCAAGGCTCCCCTCTTTATTACCCTCTACATCTCTGACTGTTCACCAACCTACCTCACAAACACAATTGCTATGTTTGATGACTACACTTTCTTGGGCAGCCTGATCTCTAATGGGGATTACATGGCGAATGGGGAGGAGGTGGTCATACTTGACTTCAGGAGCAAAAACATGGACCCAGCTCTACTCGTTGAAAGGGACTCTGTCGAGAGTCCACTCTTTCAAACTTCCAGTTGTACACATTTCCCATGACCTCTACTGGTTTCCCATCACCAGAACAGTGGTAGGGAAGCCCCAGCAGAGACTGTAGTGAGAGTTTTTGTAAAAAGTTTTGTAATATTATCATTTTTATCTTGCCCAAGTCTCAGAAAATGAGGATACAAAACAGTGCAAAAACCAACAGCTCCACTCATTAAGCAGGTGAACTAAAATATATTATGTTCTGTTATATCATTGTTGATTTTCTGTGCACCATCTCTCAGGACCGCTACATGGTCCTCGGGGAGAACGGCTTCTTCATCAACCCATCTGACTCTGTTGCCATCATGGCCGCCAATCTCTCTGCTGTGCCTTACTTTCGACAACTTGGAGTTAAGGGCTTTGCAAGGAGTATGCCCACCAGCGCTGCGCTCGACAGGTACAGCGTATGCAAGCACACTGGCACACTTAAACATACTCAGACACTTCTGGTAGTGAGTGTTTGATTCTGGTATTTCATGAAAGTCATGATCAAATGACGACTGAGCTCACTATGAACTTTTTGATCATGTGTATCAGTTGCGGCCGTGCATTTCACACCTAAGACTTCAATAGTCCTACGTCTGACCGTCCGACCATCAATAAGTATTTTATGGCTATAAAATATTTGTTGTACCTAAAGCTGCCACCAACTCGAAATCTGAACGACTGAACCAACAATTAGTTAATGTCAAAGGGTCTGCAGACATAATTTTGAAGGTCCCCTGGCATATTTCTGACCCTGGCAACAAGTAATGGCTGAAATGTGATTGGTTGAACGCTTAAATATGAAAGCACACATCTGGACGTTTTGCTATCAGAGGAAAAGCAACGAATGGAAGCTGCCAGACCATTTGAAATTATAAGTATTCAGGCCTAAATATAATTAACATTACATTATTCAGATATTTTTAGGCCAGCACAGAAGGCCTTGCTGGCCCTGATGGCCCGCCATTGATGTGTACCCATGTGTACCGTCTCTTTCCTCTCTTACACACGTGCACATACTATACACACTTTTACTCACAGCCTATAAATATGATGTGTTATGTGAGGAAAGAGTAGAGCAGAGGGGCATTTAGTGAATGGGTGCCATTGCTAAAGGCAGAGCCATTTAGATTGTTCTGAAAATGTGGATGGGTGACTGATGAGAATCCAAGCTATGCACTGACCGCAATAAATACGTGTAAATTCCTACTTGCTTGGGTTATATATTTTGTTGTCTTTTACATTAGATTAAATGTCGTCTTAATGGATATTTAGTCCACATTTGAGGGTTGTTTGAGGCTACACAAGTAGAGACGTCAAAAATAAACACATGCTAAAGTTAGATGAGCCTCTCTCCCTGAATGCTGCTGTGTTATACTCCAAATTCTCCACTTAGCTGCAGCTGCCCTTAGTTTCCTCTTGGGCAAAAAAGGTGTCACTTTATTTTGTTTACAACACCATGCATGTACTTCAGCAATATTTATTTTTCATTACAAGAAATTAATTCATTTTGAAGGTGGAGCTAAGCCAATGCCTGAGTGTAAAGGAGAATTGCCAGCATTAAGATTGGAGAGACAAATTATATTAAAACGAATATTATCAGAGCAGTGCATTTTTTCCTTGTTTATTTTTGATGCATTTGCAGACACGTAAAATAAAGTCTAAGATGTTGAACAAAAAAACAAAAGACAAAGCTAAATAACCATTGCGCTAGTTTAGCATGTGGCATCTGTCTAAGATTTGGTTATTAACAGCAACAAACTGTTGATAGACCTCAACCACGGTTTCTTATAAAAAAAATATATATCCTCGTATTGTTGCGCTGTTTTTTGGTTAGGTCACTTTCATTACTGTGTGGTGGTTGATTTAAAATAAGTGGAACATGTCTGGTCAGCCATTGGAGATTTTAGCTTTCAGATATGTATTGAAACTCCAAAGCCTATGTCGTATGAATCCTCAATACTCTGAGCGAGGACCAAAAACATTTCTTTGTTGTAGTATTCCCAGATCGCGTGCTTCTTTTCACTTCTCATGGGTCGGACTGGAAGTACTTCTTTGTTGTCTTCTTTGTCTTATCATTGGTGGTCATTGGTAGCTGAGCGTATTGTGTAATCTGTTACATGTATCAGAGACCAGTACACTCAAAGTTGGAGATGAACTAGGACCTTCGCAGATTTTTTTCCCAACATTCAAAACACCTAGCGGGTTTTTGTCGCTTTGGGACCTCATAGGAACAAGACGCTGGACAAACATGGCGGTGCCTACTAGGACCGGATCTCGTTTTGGAAAAGAAATACATATTTTCAACCTATAAGTGCTGAAAAACATAACATTTGTATGACAGTTCATGTATTTTTGCCCATTATCCAAATCAACATTTTTTTTACTGGATGAAGGTTTTTTGGACCATTAGGAGGCACTAACTATTACACACTGTCCCTTTAAATACATGAAATCAGCTGTTGTGTTCAGCTCAGGGAAGAACTTCCGTTTTAAGGCCAAGCAAGTCCCCAACATTCTGCACTTTTCATCAGAATGCCAGACCAAAGCTTTTAAATCTTGATTGTACTCTCGTCAGTGGATAAGGGTCCCTGGATGGTACGATGGCAAAACATGAAGTCGGGGCCAAAACTTGATTATATTTCACTCCCTCCCCTCTTGGTGCTGCTTTGAGTATTCCGTGCTAATGGGAGTAACTTGGGCACTTTTGCTGTTAAAAGCCTCCAAATTTCATGGAAGAACCTTATTTTTCTTTTTAGAAACGCAATCCTGGCTGGTTCAGCCCTTACGTCCCAGGGGGACAAAGAGGCTTTACTCTTATTTCGTCATCCATCCCTTTTTTGTTTGAATAATTGAAAAGGGTTGTAAAGGGATTTAGTATGTGTCTTGCATTTTTTGGGGGATGTATGGATATGGCCTTTATATCAAATTATAGAATATGTGTCAAAAAACAAACAAACTGTGAGAGCGCTTTGACATTTTGCGTGTATTTGACTTGATATTGATTTCCTTTGTTTAAGTTTGTTTTGTTACAGATGAGGTGTGAGTGTGTGATGCTGGATGGAGGTGTTATGTTCAGATTAATTGTAATTAATTATGCATTTTACTAGACTTCTCAATGAAATTATTGTTGTCCAACAGTGGTAAAGATTCAAAGTTCTCAGGTACTATTTTCCCCGAACATCTCTGTACATCTCTGTTCTTTTTTTATTTCATTCCCTTAAAACTGTGGAATTTGTTTGCACACACATTTAGAAACATTTAAAGTGTTAACAATTGAAATCAATTGCTAATCAAAACAACAGTACCTATACAGACACATTAACAATGTTTTATATGAACGGTACCATCTTACAATTTTATCTCATAAATTCTTTGTTGGATGTATCAAGGACGGTAACAAATAAGGTGCATATTAAATTTAAAAAGATCAATGGTTGACTTGTCAAATAAGGTTTTATAATTTACAGTATAGTTACCTTTTACTACCAAGGGCTTCTGTCTACTAAATTAGAGATATACTGTAGTTTAAAAACATTCTGTGTATGTGTTTTAAAAAAAAAATATTTTTTTTTAGGGTAGCCAAAACCATGAAACTGGCACTGTACGAGACTCCTACTGGTTGGAGATACTTTGGAAACCTGATGGACTCCGGCCGTTGTTCCCTATGTGGGGAAGAAAGTTTCGGGACAGGTACTGCATCTTCTCTGCATATTCATCCGAGCAAAACAGAGTAAAACTCAGGCACTATCATTAATGTAACACTTTGTGAACAAATGTTTTGAAGACAAATGATTGACATGGTGAAAAACTGACTTCACATCAGGGTTGCTTGCCCGCACTATTGAAACTATGATCAAATTTGGGTGGAAAATGCAAAATTTTGTGAAGCACTTTATGACTCCCTCTAATTTTGGGACATCAATCCTAGTTGCAATCAGAAATAGCAGAAAGCTGAAAGCTTACATAAACTTGGTATGTCACTCCACAAGTAAAATAATCATTTGGTAAAAACTGACATCCATTTATGATTTTCTTAAAATGTTTAGATTAATTTTATTGCTGTTATTATTATTTTTTTTTTTCTCTGCTATGACACTTATATGAACATATGTTGAAATGAAATGATCTGCATTTATATAGCGCTTTTCAAGTCAATGACTTCCCAAAGCGCTTTACAATGTGCTCCACATTTCCCAATAGCGGCCATGTAAGACGCTAACCTGCTTATTGGGGGTATTAGGGGTTCAGTGTCTTATGCATTCAAACTTTGACTTCCTTTTTGGTCATAACACTGACATGTAACACGGACGAGCCGGGATTCGAACTGGGATCCCTTGATCCCAAGACGAGCGCTCTACCTCCTGAGCTATTGCCGCCCCTTATTTTTGTGGAGTTCATTGTGATTATATTGTCACAACTTGGGAGAGACAGAGTCTATGTGCATAGTTGCTTTGAGGGTCGCTGGGGTGCTGAAGCTTTAATTTCTTTCTCCGGAAAGTGAAAACTGCAACAATACAATACATTGAGAACATGTGCTATTAAGTAAGCGAAAAAAATACATAAACTTTAAATCAGTCTCACTTATTACAATATAGTTGTTTATACGCATATCATAGAAACACTTTCATACCTTACAACATTGCCTCGTTATTCCTTCAACATGGATGAGGGTGGATTGGACATGCAACAGTCCTGTTATCCAATGTCTGAATCTTTGTCTTACCAGAGCTAGCAGAACCGGAAGTAACGCAGGAAACCCGGAAGTACGATTATTTAGCTAAATTTTTCAACTTAAGCTTCAAATAAAAATTAAATATTTATGTTGAACATTTCTTGCTGAACTTAGACCTGTTTTTAGCCTTGTGTTGTTTTAATCACAGTCAATTATTTATTAAAGAAAAACAGTTGAGGTTCAAACAATTTTCCACGCACTCAGTTGTCAAAAGACATTTTGAGCAGGAAACATTTCCTAGCACTGTTTTTTTTCTTTATTGGATAATTTCCAATTTATATGCTTTCTTACGATTCTTACAACTTGTACCAAAACTGGGCGGAGTGATGAGCACATCCGTGGCACAGTTCTAAGGTCGTGGGATCAAATCAAGCTACCAGCCTTCCCGGATAGAGTTTGCATGTTCTCCCTGTGCTTGCGTGAGTTTCCGCCTGGCACTCCCGTTTCCTCTTATATTCCAAAAACATGCATGCAGGTTAATTAGCCGGTCCAAACTGTCCCTAGGTGTGCATTGTCTTTCTCTGTGTGCTATGTTATTAGCTGGCAACCAGTTCCACGGCCAACAGATAGCTGGAATATGCTCTAGTACACCCGTGACCCTACTGAGGATAAGCGGATAATGGCTCCAGACATATTATAAAATCCCTAATGGGAGTCAGTCGGGAAAACTTCAGTAGGGGACGGAGCCGCATACAGGAAGTACGCTAGCAGACTTTGGCTGTGTGTGTGTGCGTGTGTGTTTGTGAGCGTGTTTAGTGTGTGCAGATAATGGATGGACGGATGTACCAACAATTATTCCAAGTGCAACTTGTCTGAATTCAACTGAAACTAAGACCAAATGAAAGTTCAAGAGGTGTTACTTCCTTTGTCTTTGACTTTCACACACAGTCATTCTGTGAAGGCGAGCACATTTTCACTACTGACTAATAGATGTCTTGGGTCTGTGACCCTGGCTGCATGTTTAAATAATCCCCATTCTTTTTCTATAAAAGGAGCCTGGAGCACCCATTCAATGAGTGCAACACACATACAAGAACTACTGAGGCGCACAAACGCTATGATTACATCTACCTGCCTCCAACTCTGTTGCTTTAGAGAGTATGCAGGGGGAAGTGAAAGGGTCTTTGAGTGTGTAGTAAAGAGCAAATGTGACTGTAGGGAGGAGAGAAGTGAAAGGAGCAATCAGAGGAGCTTGTTTGTCCTTTTAAGGCCAGAAAGCTCGAAGGGGAACATTGCAGTAAATCATGTCAACAGCAGACAACTTTCTCTTTTTATGGAGAGATTTAAAGAAATCGCGTTTATCATTTATTAGCATGTGATGTGCTGCAATTTTTAACCAGAATGCCCATCTGGACAGTGGTCTATTAGGCTGTCGTCATTTGACGTGATAATAGGATCTGATGCATTATGTAATACCAGACAAAGGGAGACGGACGGCAAGACCGGGATTAAACCCTGGCGACTGTCACTTTCATTCAACAGATGTCTGCCACAGTTGCTCAGGAACCGCGAGTGTATGTTATACATAGTCTAAGAAGGATACACTGCTTTTTTTCATTTGGTCCATCTTCACTCCCTTTTAGGGAAGTGTTGCTCACACATTGATCATTGTTAAAATGTCAACGTGTTCACAGGAGAAACTTCTCAGCTGGACATTTGAAGCGGCCTTACAGCTCCCTATCAAAAGGTGTGAGCACAGGGTTTTTCTGTAATGTAAGGGCTTCATACAGTGGACCGTCAATTTATGCTATTTTAATGTCACATGACATGAAGATTGTGCTTTGTGAGTTTCTCCTTGGTTTAATGCAGAGGTCCCCTAACTTCTTGTGAGGGCCACATAACTTTTCCCTTCTCTGATAAGGGACAGGGGTCAGTTCGTAACAGAAAATGAGTGACGATTACAGGATTGCCTATATGTAAAATTATGTTGTTTTCCAGAAAGCCACATTCAAATAACCCTTCAGGATTCTTCACAGAACAAAAGACAGGAAATAAATAATAACATTTTATAGGCCCAATTTCAGTAGATAGATTCTTTGCAACCTCGTGTACAACACGCATTCAAACTTTGACTTCCTTTTTGGTCATAACACAGATGTTAATTCTTAGCAGTTCTGGTCATAGCCAAATGGCCAAATTATTTTAAAATGGAAACACAGGAGTAAAAAAATGCAACCAGATATTTAACCAATTTCCCTTAATATTCAGCCATTGATTTTTTTTTATTACAGGCTCAGACCACATACGTGAAAAAGATGGTTTGTGGTCAGTGCTGATGTGGTTGTCCATCATGGCTGCTAAAAAACAGAGCGTGGAGCAGATCGTCCGTGATCACTGGGCCAAGTTTGGACGTAACTACTTCTGCAGGTAAAAGCAAAGGCTTCTGCTCTTTCTTGGGAAACTCACTGCATATTTGCCGTGATGTAACTCATCATGCCTTGTATGGATGAGACCAAACATAACTCCTCAGCCTTCACCTCTGTCCACCCCCCTCCTTCTCCTCCAGTTGGCCTTCCCAGTTGCTCTTATTTAAATGTCTCCCTAGTGAGCAGCAATGATAGAAACAAGAGTTAATATTCCTGTTGACAGTTGTTTGCTTCAGATTTTTGTTTTCCCAAACTTTGCTAAGCCAAAGCAAAGCTCCTAATACACATAATCAAGACTGCTAATGTGGCAATAAACACATTGGCTTTGGTCATATAGTTAGTGTGCTCACTAATGAATCAGATGGAACTGTTTTGGAAAAAATATTGTATATCTATAAATATTTAACCTTATTAGCATTAAGGTGTATAGATTCACAATTTTGTTATCCTCTTTTCAAGCTTCCTTCAGAAAATATATACAGTATATGGCTTCAGAGCAAGTTTATTGGGTTGTGGAGTCTAACTTTGTTGGTGATAGAAAGCATCCTCTTCTGTCTTTTTGCTCAGGCCACGGGTCCTTTTGTGGATCCAGAACGTTTTGTTGACATGATGGCCTTAGGGTAACTTGAAATTGAAAGAGAATTGCAAGTTTGTAATGTAGATTCCTTAAGCTGTTTTACATACGAGTACAACTCAGACCACAACGTCATAAATGGACAGGCAGACAACCCAATGAGAGGAGAGAATCCAATGTTCGGTGAAAACTCACAAAGTAACGAAACCACGATAAGTAAACCACAAAACAGTAAGTTTACATTTGCAGTACTGGAAGTTTAATGTCTGTAGGTCTGATGTGAGGAGACGTTATCTTTAAAATCAATTTATGTTAGACCTCATGTCCAGGCTCGAGCATATTTATGAAATGTTAATGTGTTTTGGGAATGAAGACACATGTCCAAAAACTGTATATTTTGTCAAATGTAAAATAAATATATAAACCATCACCTGTGACCATTTGTGTCAGGTTTGACTATGAAGGCCTGGAGCCCAGAGCCGCCTTCTACCTGATGAGGGATCTGGAGTCGGTCATCTTGGACAAAGCGTTCAGCAGCCAGAAATTTGCTGTTGGAGATCACATGTACAATGTGGAGCGGGCTGATAATTTTGAGTACATCGACCCGGTAGATGGAACCGTAGCCAGAAACCAGGTGAACACTGATTATGAAACTTGAGATTAATATTCTGTGTAATACACATTGTTATCCTTATTCACGGGATGAGTTAGTAATTTAACACCACATTCCCACTGACTAGTAGACGAATGAGGCCTGGTAGCAGGAAGGTAACATTATATTTAGTGAGAACATGCACTCTGCCTATGGAATGGATGCACTCCATTGGATGTCAAAATACTGTCATCTTCAAGCTTTTTATTTTCTTTCTGATTCTGCATGCAGATATTACAAAAAGCAGTCAGGAAGTGAAATGGCAATATCAATCTATAATATAACTCATCGGTTCGACATCAGTTGGACATAAAAGACAACGTAACAAACTTGATCTACACTAGTGTTAAAAGGTTTGGGGTCCCCCAGAAAATTTTGTGTTTTCTATGAGAAAGTTATTCTTTCTTTATTAAATGAATTGTCCATTTCTGTGTTCTTTTGCCAATATCAATATCTTGACCAGTCTCAAATATGGCTTTTTCTTTGCCAGTTTGCCCTGAATGCCATCACAGTAGATGTTGACACTGATCTTCTGTGTGTACTTTGTATCCAAACTGCTAGTTGAGGACTTGTAAGGCATTTCTTAATCGAGAGATTTTAATGTACTTGTGCCTCTTCTCTTCCTATTCTGGTTAAAACTTGTTTGCGGTGTTCTCTAAAGGGAGTAGTACACGTCATTGTAAGAGATCTTCTGTTTTGTGGCAATTTCTCGCAAGGATTAGCGTTTATTTCTTAGAACATGAAAAGACTTGAGTTTCACATGAAAGGGTTTTTTTCTGGCTGTTTTGAAAATTGAATCTGCCGTCAAATGTGGCGCTCCAGATACTCGACTACTTCTAAAGAAGGTCAGTTTTATAGCTTCTCTAACCAGCTACTCAGATTTCAGCTGTGCTAATATATTGGGGTTTTTAATAATTCATGAACCTCAAGATGCAATTAGTAAACAGAATGTTCTGTTAGAAGACTGAAGAGCTGGTTGCTGGAAATGGGCCTCCACAAACCCATGCAGATATTGCATTAAAAAACAGACATTTGGAGCTAAATTAGTCATATAACACATGAACAATGTGTTCTGATTAGTTTCATGTAATCTTCATTTTTTTCTTTAAAAAGTGCTCTTCCTTCAAAATAAATTTTTTTCCAAGTGACCCCAAAATATTGAACCATCGTGTAAATCAAATGTGTGAAAACAACAGTAGTATGATGCATTTGTCCATAGCACTTTCATATTCTGCATTGCAAATTCTTTAGCTGGTTTAGTGCTGCTCATCGTATACCTCCAACATTTTAAAGTCAGGCATGTTACCTGTTTGTTAGCTTGATGCAGACAGGTGGCTTTCGTAAGGAATTTGGTCTGTTAGCCTCCAGCCTAGCTTCTGGTGATTTTTTCCAGCGCATTGTGTTTAGTTGTTTTACATTTATTAACCAACACCCAAAATAATAATAATCGAGAATTGTTTTCCTTTGTGTTTATGTTAAGATAAAACTTTAGTGCAGAGTCAAAATAAGGATAGGACATATCAATGGATTTTGAACTTGCAAGAACTGGGAGATAAGATAAGATAATTCCATCCCGTCCCAAAGCCTTCGCCTGAGCCCCCTCTTTTTATTAAAACGTTAAGGATACAAAACACAAATCAGCCCTAAGGAGTCTGTAAATTAATGTCAGAAACATGGTTAGCCGATAGTGATAATGCTGTAATAGTCAAAACAACAAAGAACAGTGGACGATAGCAGTAAAAAAAAATGAACTTTCATGCTATGATATCTTAGCATTTGTCCAATATCAAAAACAGTATAAACATATTAGCCAAATGGTGATTAAAATTAAATATGCCATCGTATACATTCACCTAAAAGCTTACATTTCAGCGCTTATTCATTCTGAAGGCGCAATCTTATCGAACATCCAAAAACAAGACATGACTTCATGTTAAGGTTGGATCTTCCTGCTCACATTAATGCATCACCATTGTGATTATTTGGAGACGGACCACCCACTTTCTTGTTCATCTTAGGAGATCCATGTTTGGATATGATGTGGAGCTTCCATTTTGAAACATAAACACGCTCACAAACACACACGCACACACACAGCCAAAGTCTGCTAGCGTACTTCCTGTATGCGGCTCCGTCCCCTACTGAAGTTTTCCCGACTGACTCCCATTAGGGATTTTATAATATGTCTGGAGCTGACACTTGCCCCACCCTGCCTCAAGCCTCACACATAATCTTGCAGTGTTTGTGCTATTTGTGCATGCTAGCAATTGCATTAGACACACATACCAATGCTCTCCCACTTTGCATGACCGTTTTATTGAGTAACAAGGAGGTTGTCAATGGCGGTCCTGATGAGAACAAAGCATAACCACAGTTATAGTTAAATCCCTCATCTCCAAAATGTGGTTGTAACTTTGCCAGTAAACCCTCTAGACTCTCCGCTCGCAATTGTTATTGTAGCACACATTCCTGCCAGGCCAGGATTCTATCAGCTGTTGCCTCAGCTCTCCAGGAGACAAGGGGAACACACACATGCACATGAACATGCATATTTTAACACACACGTCTGGTTAAACATACAGATGTCAGAGGCTAGTGTAAAACATAGGTTTTTGCATTTAATAGCTGGACACTTAGTTATACGTGTAGAATATAAATCGTAGCAAAAATACGATTACAAGCTTTTAATGAACAAACCAGTAACTTGCCCTGCAGAATTCCTTTGCCGATCACCATGGGGACCGCTAACTCTCCCTTGGAATTTCTAAACTCTTGTCAAACAGTTAGGAAAGCAACACTTGAGCTAACTAAACCAACTCCCATAAGACATTTAATCATATTCAAAGTTACCAAAAGTCGATGTGTAAACCTTTTAAAATAATCTATTGAAGGTAAGAAGCCATATTTGATGGATTTTATTAAATGAAGGGAGAAAGCAATGAAGGATTAATTAATTTTTAAAACAGAAAGAATTGAATTATTTTGATGATACATATTATGAAATTGGATTGAGAGGAAAAAGGAAGGAAGGAAGGAAGGAAAGAAGGAAGCGATGGTTGGGGCAGAGGGGAAAGGTAGACAGGAAAGAAGGACGGTTGGAAGCAAGCAAATAAGGAAGTAAGGAAGGAACCAAACACGGAAGGTAGAAAGTAAAGAAGGAGTGATAGAAGGAAATAATGAAGAAAGGAAGGTAACAAAGAAGGAAGCAAATAAGGAAGGGAGAAAAGAATGAATTAATAAAGAAAGAAAGGAAAGACAAAAAGAAAGAAAGAGGGAGGAAGCTCGACAGGAAGGAAGGAGGGTAGAATTGCAACATCGTATATGTTTAGGATCCCATTTTCATACCTGTCAACCTCTACGGCTCCATGCCCTTACAAACTGTCGTATTTTCCCTTACAAAATAATCTTACACCATATTGTTTTTAAACGTGTTTAATTATGTAGTTCAACATGCTATATTGTACATGTGTTTCGTTGTATCATATATATTGTTACTTAAAATTTTATTGTGAGATACTGAGTTGCTCGACATGAATGAGGTTTATTATTAAAAAAGTTCAAAAATTAAGTAGCTTGGACGTTCACTGTAGAAGGAAAAATACATGCAAAAAAAATTAAGTAGACTAATACATTTTGTTATTCAAATTATTCATTAATTTTGTGCATTAAATTATTGTTGGTAATATAGTGATTAAAGGGATAACCACAAATATTTTCTCCTTTTATACTTCCTTTTTTCTTAACTTCTTTGAGAGAAGGCTGTCTTTAATGAGTTGAGCCAAAAAAAAAAACGGTTCTCTAAAAAGAGACGGACTTCCTTTTACTACACAACTACCACATGAAATCCGATGTTTTTTAAGACCACATGGATTTCAAATTTACTCAATCAACCCCGCCTGTTGTTTTCAGATCAGAATGACTTACGGCGTTTTAATTCAGGTTCGGCCATTGCGACTTGATGATGGAAAATCCCCAGGCGGCAGACGCATGCGCATAGTTGCATCAAACCGCTCGCTTCGTTTGCAACGGAAAAAAAAAAAAACGATACAGAGATAGATGCTACTGCGGCGACCTTGTTTAACTTGATTGATTTGCCGTTTCGTGATAGTCGGTGTATACCGAATGGTACCCGTAATTGACAAATTTGCGTTTTTCCATACAGATTTTCTTGTATGTCGTACATGTCTTAAAATGCATGATAAACGTACTTTGTACGGCAAAACCGTACAGGTTGACAGGTATGCATTTTGAAAGTATACTTTCAACAGTATTAGCTTATCAGTATAATGCAAGTACAGGGATGACCATTCTGCACATCTTTCACAGTAATGCTCCCTTGCAAGCAAAATTACTTTACACATTAATACATGTACAAGTTTTCTCATCTACTGTACTCTGGTTACTCGAGGACAGCAGAAAATCTGTCTTCTTTGTTCCTCCTTAAATTGAAGTAGCTTCAGATCGATATGCATGGATACAACTATTTTTTGGTAAAGTTTTTTATTTCTTTTATGTGGCTGACTGGAATTTGATTCTTTATGGAGCTGTGACTTAATTTTAGTGTAACGCAAAATGACATGCAGTCACAGTAGATATCAGCCCGGATAGACCTGTATGTTTGCGTGCCGCTAGCGACATCTACTGGGTTTTTACTAGTATTGCACATTAAAGATCCTACTATCACGGGTTTTCTTTTGTAGCATTCTATTTACAAACCCTCAACTAATTTTCCATTTGCGTTCTACATAAAAATCTACCATTTTTCGATCAGAACTATTTTCATATTATTGCCTCAATGGTGCATAAATAATCTTCATCGAACTAATTGTACTAATAACTTTAATTAACAGTTAAAATTTGGAGGGAATCATAAAAAGCAAATTGAAAGACCAATTTAAAAATGCTTTTCTTTGTTTGACTTAAATGGCTGCTTCTTTTAAAATAACGTCACGTTGTTTACTTTTGACAATCTGGATGATTTTAATTCACCCAGGGAAAAAACATCTTTGCAATTTTTGAGTCTGGAAACAGGCTCCCAGAACTTTTGATGAAGTCATCACAGAAGGCATTTGAAAGGTTGCTTTTTTTCAATTCTGCCCCCATAAACAGATTCCACGTGATAGGTAATTTAAATCTATCCAATTTTGTTAGTCTTTACTGTTATTCGGCATCATTATGTTTTAGGTTTTTAACTCCGTCCTCCACAGATAATAACGCAACAAGTCTTGCAAAAAAACGTTCTCACAGATCACACTTACTTGCTGTGTATTTAATTTTAAAGGAATTTTGACTTTTCACTCCTTTTTTCTATTTGGTTTTCTTTGGCAGAGGAGTGTCAGGTTATTCTTCTCTTTCACTTTCCCTCTTACGATGGTAAACTGCCTGCCGCCTCTTTCCTCAAATTTCATAACTTGGATGGATAGATGCCTCTTACTATGCAAGCAGGCCAGGGTTGAGAGCTGCATTGTGACAATTAAGTCAAGTCAAGTCATGTTTATTTGTATAGCTCTTTATCACAAGGAGTCTCAAAGGGCTGCACAGACCACAGATTATTGGAAACCAGACTATTATTACATCAACCCCTGATCTAAAACCTCCATGAGTGCAATGAAAAACTCAAAAACCTCATCATGAGGAAAATGAAGAAACCTTGAAAAGGGACGGCAGTTAAGGAAACCCCCTTCCATGATGACCAGGCTGCAACAAATGTTGCAATAATAAATAATACACAGATATATTCAACATGAAATATAGGTGTTTCATAAGCTATAGAATAGAAGTGTGTTTTAATTCTAGATTGAAACAGTTCCACTGAGGTTGCAGATCAAATCGCAGGGGTAAGAACATTCCACAATATCGGGGCCCGAATGGAGAACGCTCTCGAACCTGCGGTTCTCTTGGCTCTTGGGATCACTAGTAGACCAGCATTTTCAGAGCGAAGGGTCATAAACGGAACATAGGGGGAAATTATATCTGAAAGATATGAGGGAGCAAGTCCGTGCATGATTTTGTATACTATCAACAGAAGCTTAAAATCGCATCTTAAGCTAACAGGGGGCCAATGCAGATTAGCTAAAATTGGGGTAATTAAGAAATACTGCATTGCCTACAACATTCTGGGGACAACATGTCCTAGTTGTCGTGTAGTGTAAACATCCAGTTTACATTTGGAGCACTAGAAATTCGGGAGGTTTGATTGAGAAATTACTCAGCGGGTCAACGGGTTAAAAAATAGGAGACTCCCGCCTAAATTGCAGTATTGTTCCCCCGGACTAGAAATATAGGGCTCAAATTTTATGCTAAACAGTCTCGTTCACATTTTCTTTTGACGCAATCATAAATATAATCTTGTTTTTGTAATCGCCATCTTGAATGGTCACATGATCTTCAATATGGGATGTAAACAACTTGGAGCAAAAGTGAAAATGACGTCAGGTGTGTCGGGTTATGACGCTATTGATGTTCTGCAGTCAAAGGTGTCAAAAGCAAATCCCCTACGCATCTGGCGCCAGGAAAGCGCCGGGCTTAACGTGGCACGATAACACCAACCCCGGCTCAAATCTAGTTTTAAAAAATATATTATATGTTACCACATTAAAGTCACATAAAAATATTCAAGGAATATATGATTCACTCCCACTTGGTTCCCATATATTGTTGCCTCATTAAATAAATTATTAAATTAAATAAATTAAGGCAAGAGAATATTCACATGCAATTCTCTTTTTATTTTTACGCTCTGGCCATATAAAAAAAAAACGGAAAAAAAACCCTGAAAATGCACTTCTTCCCGTCAGGGTTTGAGAATTGTCTTCAGTGATGCATCCCGTTTGGTGTTTCGGATGAGCGGAAGCGGTGGTGGAACGGGTGCCGTCATCCGCATCTATGCCGAAAGCTTCGAGAGAGACCCAGAGAGACATAACAGGGAGACACAGGTACTTTTTGTGTGTTTAAAGGTAATCCCAAATTCTTACGCATGCATAATGTGAGGAAATATAACATTTCTTTTGCATTAAATATGTATATTCCATCTATATATTCCAATTATTTTCAGAGATATTGCATTTTAAAGAAGGCCTGTCTTGTCTTTGTCATCCTGAGTTGTGACGTCATGCGAGAAACACAAGCACCTTTTCAAGCCAGTCGCCATATTGTTTTATGTTTGAATTAGTCAAAGAAGTCATCAGTGTAAAGTCTTTGTAGTCTTTGTGAAGAATGCAGAGGCGTTGTGTCACAGGTGGATGGAGTACTGGTAGAACAAAGGTGGCCAGCCAAAAAAAGGGGCTAACTGGTAAAAAGCAAACGGAGAGCCGCCAAGGGGTTCTAACCGGGACAGATCACTGAAAGGTGGCTGTAGCCTTGGCGGAAAAACAGGAGGCTGGTCGACCAAAAACACTAAGTGAGCAGCCAGGCTAACCCAGAACCAACACTAAAAAGTGGCAATGGCTACGGCGATAAAGGGGAAGCTAGCGGGGAATAAACCAAGGGAAATGGTAAAAATGGCTTGCCGGCCAAACAATACATGGTGGGCAGCCAACAAGCGCCACCCGGGAGAAAACATAACAGGAAAGCCCTCGACAGCCCCACCGCTAACGGGGAGCTAGCCAGATAAAATTATACAGACACGTGGTGAAGAACACAAACGAACAGCCACAATTGCATACCTAAAAGGAGACGAAGTCAAACAAGGAATGCATGCTGTGATGGCAGCAGGTAAACTTACCCCTCATAGCTTCTGAAGGTCAAAGCACGCAACTCCAACAAAACAGTCCCAACACGCAAAGTTCCAATTTCTCCAAGCAGGAATGAACGGTATGCAATGGCTGTTTCTGAGCGCCCTCACATGTTGTGTTCACAGACATTATGAAAGTTATGTTCCTTCAATAATGTCACAACTCAAGAGGAAACAAGCCAGGTTAACTTTAAGATGAAATTTCTCAGGTCCACGGCAAGTGGAACGTTTTGCAACATATTGCTTAATTGTGGGGAGGAACACTACACGTTCTATGCCTAAATTAAAAAAAAAACATCTTTGGGATTACCATTAAGGGTTGCTGCTGCTTTTGTAGAAACGCTCTAATGCCACTAGATTGAGCGCCAATGAAAATGCTTCCTTTGATATAGAACTAAATTGAATAATAACCCATGGATAGTATTATGTGTACTATTATTGCAGCATACTAAGTGCATGGACCAGCAAAATAAACATATGATAGGTCGAATTGATATGACGTCTCGTTCAATGCAGGTGGTGCTCGGTCCTCTCATCGCCATCGCACTCAAGATCTCCAACATCCACGAGAGGACGGGACGACGCGGCCCGAACGTGATCACATGAGAAAAAAAATCATAAACACATTAATTGCCCCAGGAAAGTGCCTTGAAATCGTTTAAAAAAGAAAACACTGTTCTATCTATAAACGGCCACCATCGTGTATCAACTCAGAAACGGGGACTTTCTGACTTATGAGGAAAATAATGTGCAAAAACAACTAATGAATGCACAGAAGCATTTCTTTGTTTTATGGAGTTGTTTAGCACCTGACACGAGTTATTCCCACATCCGCGCGAAGGAAAAGCTAATAAATCCTTGTGAAATCAACAGAATGGTGTTTTGTATTAAAATTTGTTTCGAGAATTTCTCGTGGCACGTGATCATTCATCAACTCACTACAAAACGGGCCTCATTTGGCTTGCAGTTGAGAATATCTGGATTAAAACATTTTCAGGGCGGCTTAAACAGCATAAGAAATATATGGTGGGTTGATATGGTGGTGGATACCTTAACCAATAGGTTCTTAGTTTGCATGTTCTCCCCGTGTGAGCAGAGCCGAAAGGAAACTGCTCGCTAAAAAGAGCTGGAATTCCCATCACAATTATATATTTATCATTACAAAGGTGTGAAATAAAACAAGGCTTGAAATTCGCAAACACAGAATGCAGTATTTTGCAAATACATAGACCACTCGGAATTTCGCGCTTTAATTATCGCTGGTTCAATCCTTTGCGGATTTTTAATTGATTTGTCTTTGGTGTCATTCAGGCTCTGTGTTGGGTGGGTGTAACTGTGTGCATGGCCGTGATAGGCTACTGTGCGCTGTCAACAAACAAATTGGGAAGGGAAGCGGATGCTAGCTTTTAGCGGCATGTTACATTAAAAAAAAACGTATCCATTAAATCAGATGATAAAGAAAGTCAGAAGAATGCAAAGAAAAGCTGATTCACAGCGGGTGCTGCGTGGATTGTTATAGAGTCCAGGAATCAACTGAGGCGTCGTCAGAAGGCAAGTATTAGGCTGGTTGCAGATGCGGCCTACTGCCTGGCTGCGCTAACAACCATACCCACACCAGCGTAAGGGTTGCAACGTCCATAACAGTTGGGGGGTCAGGTGTTGATGAAGCCCGGACCAAGCAGTAGTGGATGGGTGTGTGTGTTGAAGTAAGTTGGGGCTCTTCACTCATATCTAAAGCTGCGTGTGCTATTGACAAATCTTCAGTTTTATTTTAATTTCGTATAAAGACAATAAAAACATTCCTTCAAAAACTATGGGTTAGTGTTATTATTTGTTGACTTATAGTTTTTATTTTGTTACAGTCGTATAACTCTCAGTCGGTAATGATTTCATTTCGAGGTAAGTTTGCCCCTTGTGGTGCGAGGCTACTTGGCGGATTTTAACTTTTTGCTGGTGGTTCTGGTCCTAATTAATCGCAAGAACCGAGGGATCTCTGTACTGTTCTTAGAATCTAGTGAAGTGTCGTAATGTATTTGCAATCTTCCTGTTTTCGTCAGTTATTAAAATTATAATTCAGATTCCATGACTCACTGGTAAAAGAAATACAAAGCAATTTCCAAATACTATTTTTATCTAGTAAAACAGGGTGGGGATAGCAAAATGTGGAAATTAATTGCTGCCTCTGGTGCAGTTTGATTATCTGTATTTTGTATACTTCCTTGTGTTTTTTAGCACTCGTTATCGTTTGCACTACACGAGACACCGAGTGGTCAAATTTTTCAGTGTCCCTTTAAGATAGATAAATAGCTTGCTTGCTGCCTAGTACAGATAAACGGCTCATGGGTTGCACGATTACCTGAAATCTAATATTGTGATGTGACGTAGTGCGAATATGTTGTCGCAAGACACTGCGCTTTTTTCCAAGGATTTAAAGTTATGTTTGTGTTTTTTCCCTGATGTAATTTGAGGGATGGAGTGTTTGGCCAACCAAAATTTTTACAGTTCGTGTTTTAACGGCATTAGCTAAGGCGAGGTATAGTTTGAAAGCATCAACCCTGACAAAGCTTTGCAGAATGAGGCACTTTTTTCTTAAAGGGATAGTGTGTAATATTTAGTGCCTCCTAGTGGTACAAATCTCTCAGCCAGTAAAATAAAACAACATTGATTTGAATACAAGGCAAAAATACATGAACTATCATACTGATGATATTTTTTATTAAAAAGAAAAAATCATAAGTCTTCTTGTATTTCTGATTCACAGTGGAATCCCTTCATAGATAAGGGCAATGTTTTTCCGGCATCCTGCCTCACCCTGTGTATCACTGGTAGAGGTAAGATCTTGCGCCCAGGCCTGAAACTCAATCATCAATCTTTCAATGTCAATTATTAAGTCAGGCCGGTCGGGCTTCTCTCGCGACGTTTTTTTTTTTCGCCTTTGTGGAGGATTTACAAAGCATGCACTTACTTTTACTCAAGTAATTATTTAGATAAAGAAAAAAATATCACCAAACTATCAGTTTACCTAAAAATAACTAAATCCAAAGAAATTTTCCTCCTCAGTGTTGGGGTAAAAGATGCTCAGCTTTCTCTTTCCACCTCTCTCACGTCAGGCGTCATTTCTGTTTCTTGCCAATAGTTAATTTTAATTTGTTTAATTTCACTTTTGTTCGCTGCACGTCGCCGAGATGCGCACTTCAGCGCCAAACTGTTCCATTTTGCTGCTGCACTTGCAGTCCACACTTGATTTGAGGGGACTCAGCCCCAAGTAATGCCAGAAGCTGCGTAGTTCAGCCGAAATGCACAGTTTGGTGCTGAAGTATACACGGCCAGAGTAGCGCTTTGTGTCTACTTTGGCGGCAAATTAAAGCTACGGGTTTGTTTCAGGCACCCTTATCAACTCAGGTTAATCCGTCTGGTTTGGCCGGGTTCGGGTTTATATACCCACGACTCAGGTGGGCTGAATCTTTTAGGCCCGATCTTCCCTCTAATCAAAGCAGAATAAATGCAGTTTAAAAAAAAATCTGAAAGAGCATCAAAATTGCAATACTGGTCCGAGAATCAATTGTGTTATTTCCAAACTTGTGCAGCTCGATTGTCTTCTCTGCAAAATGTCTGGTTATAGAGTAATGGCCAATTTGAGTGGTCCAATATTTCACAGTGTACAGACGCTCCCCTATTTATGAACATTCGAGTTTGAAAAATTGTAGATACAAACATTTTTTGTCGAAAAATATCCGGACATTGCTGTTAGATTTTGTATTGTGTGCACCTTTTTCCAAGTAAAGGACATTACTGTAGTGCTTCTTTCCAACGCTAACAGCGTGTGGCGCTGTGAGAGCTCGCCAAGCATCCACCCCGAAGAAGAAATCCTGCTTCCTCTTCCTAGTCCCTGTGTAAACATACTGTACTGTATCTCCAGCGCTCTAAGAACTTTTACTTGTTTTCATATCTCATGCATCCATTCATTAAGGTTGGTGTAAACTGTAAAGAAGAGGCAAGCCGTTTCTTTTGAAATTACAGTGGAATAAGAAACCTTGATGCGGTTGAGAAAATGGTTGGATCGCTTTTTTTCGGCCACTTTCTACCACGGAGGAGGACCTCTTAAAGCACATCTTCCAAAATTATATTAAACTTAACTTTATTTATCTTCATAGAGCATGATATCTTATAAAATGTTTATTTTTTAGTACAAAACAATACAGGTTACTTATACAAGCATTAAACATACTTTTATAAACCATAAACATACATTTCATACAAAATATAGCAGTGAAGCAACTTACGAACAAATTTAACTTACGAACGATCATCCGGAACATATCTCGTTTGTAGGTAGGGCAGCGTCTGTACCTTTAAACAAATGTAAATGAGAAGAAATGTGGTGCGGTTTTGGTCATTTTGAGTGTTTGTAGTATTCTTCCTTTTGCTTTTTACCACTCGTGTTCGAATGCACTACAGAATACAGCGACATTGAGTGGTCAAATATTACAGTGTGACTATAAAAACATATTTAACAGTGGCCTTAAGAAAAAAACTAAGCGTATTTGAGGTATATATCTACATAAAAAACATGTAACCAACTGAAGGCCACATTTTTTTGAAAGTTCCTCTCGACACTTAAAATAGAATGCCTACGTCTGCGTCACATTTCAGGTGACGTCATTTCCTATTGAACCGTCCTGAAAGTCAAATCCTCGTAAGATGGCGGTTTCTCCCAGTTCCAGATGCAATTGGGGCCTTGCGTGCTGTCCTGGCGGTAGAGCGGAGGTGCCAAGCTCAGGACCACCCGATTACCATCCAGGGACAGTTCCTTGTACTTCAGGTCTGCACCTGCACAGTGGCAGCACCTCTGGGAGTCTTCATAGGATGGAGGAAAAGAGCTGGGCCTCCTACAGTAGACGATATATAAACCGAGATTACATGGGCGTAGTTTTCGTATGGACGTGCTCACCAATGTTTTGTGGTAATGTCTCGTTCACTGGCGAAAACAATCTGTGAGCCTACTCTTGGAAGTAAACGACAGGAGCTGGTTCCTTTTAGAGTTTTTTTTTTCTCATGTACATTCTTTTTCAGGTATCCTCCCATCATACTGATCAATCAAGTCTAACGAGTTCACCGCGGTACCCTCTATCTCGGGTTAGTTTTTTTCCGTTGCAAACGTAGCGAGCGGTTTGATGCTATTGTGCGCATGCGTCTGCCGCCTGGGAATTTCCCATCATGCATCATTCAGAAAAAAAAATGGTGTAAGTTTACTTTGTATTTTGTAAGGGAAAATACGACAGTTTGTACGAGCATGGAGCCGTGGAGGTTGACAGGTATGCTAATGAGATATATGCAAACAAAATGAATTATTTTGAAAATTTGTGACGATACTTTAACATAATAGCCTTGATTGTTTTAATTTATTCAATTACTGCGTTGAACGTTCACACCAAAGAGCAAAAAGCGTTATTAACTGACCTTTCGATAGTATACACTTGCATGTTCCGCGGGTGTCTTCTCTGGTTCACTTCCTGCGTCAAACGCCGGCAGATGGTCCAGACGGCGCCGGAGAAGACGGCCAAGAAGCCGCAAGACATCAGGACGCAGCCCGCGAGCCTCCCCGCCACTGTGGCGTGTCGGTGCTCCGTGGAAATCAGAAATCCGCCCACACAAAGAATTGAAAACCCAAAACAGGGAGTTAATTCGCGCAGGACGCAGCACACGTGCTTCTTCATTCTCTTTACAGTGAAGTTAACCCCCTCCAACACCCCCCATCAGTGTTGAGATGATGCCTTCAAGTGAAATGTTCTCACTGGGAAACAACAGTTACATTTAGTTCCAGCATCTTTTAAAGCTAGAGCGTCAAACTTGTTTAATTTCAGGGGCCATATGGGGGGAAAACACTCACGTGGGGCGGACTTGTACATTATTGGCATAAAAGGTGTGCCTTAGTTGTAGGAGAGGGATTTTTTCAGCGTTGTAAAATCTGATATCAAAACGATGATTTTTACATATTTTTTCTTGTATCAGCTTGTAAAAGAAAAGAAAAGAAAGGGGGGGGGGGGGGGGAGAAAAACAATAATGAAATTAATTTCCACTACGGTTTATTTACCTCAGGGACACTTATACGAACTGGAACGTGACCAAAATAACACGCAAACACTAATTTCACAGGAGGTAAAGCGCTCGTCTTGGGATCAAGGGATTCCAGTTCGAATCCCGGCTCGTCCGTGTTACATGTCGAAGTGTCCTTGGGTAAGACACTGAACCCCTAATACCCCCAATAAGCAGGTTAGCGCCTTACATGGCTGCAAGGCCGCTATTGGGAAATGTGGAGCACATTGTAAAGCGCTTTGGGAAGTCATTGACTTGAAAAGCGCTATATAAATGCAGATCATTTCATTTCATTTCATTTCATAATTTAAGTGCAAATCATTTTGATGATTGATTTTATGAATTAAACGTTGTTTTCTTGATTTTTGTGTGTGTGTGTGTGTGTAATTAAAAATATGTACCCGAGTTTGGAAGCTTTGCTGTGAGATTTTATATCTATTATAGAAAGGAACTAAAGCTTCTTTGAAAAGACAGCCACAACGTTATTTAATAACACATTTTTTATTTGCATTCTCCAACGAGCACCGCAACATACCAGATCATAGTCATTATTATAGGACATTACTTTTTTCTGGAGCTCAGTGCATCTGATCTGAGACCATTCATCATAACATCATTGCTCCTATTTAAATGTGGCATGTGTGTGTCTGTGCTAGTGTGCATGTATCTGTGCTCTTCGGTATAACTTTTCACTACTCCGGCCATTCCTGTGTACTTTTGACTCCTAGCCGACTCAAGTAGACAGGAAACCCGATGAGGTAAATAGCAGTGTGATACCTGACTCTATTCTCGTCAACTCAGCATTCTGAAGAAGAAAGCGCAAACTAATTGAGGAGTGGGGCTGAGGTGGTGGGTCGGACAAGCATGTGGGTTTCCCCTGGTTGTCCAGATTATTTTCCTTCACCAGATGTAGTTTCAATGGTTTCACTGGTTAAAGCGTTTTGTCTTGCTGTTAGTCACCCCTTTCGAGGGATATGACCAGGATAGATAGATAGACAGACAGACAGACAGACAGACAGACAGACAGACAGACAGACAGACAGACAGACAGACAGACAGACAGACAGACAGACAGACAGACAGACAGACAGACAGACAGATAGATAGATGTAGTTTCACCGTTTTGAGATTAGCAGAGCCAGATAGATAGCAGCAAAAACAGAATCTATCATCTGAGTATTCTTTGGGTTATACTCCCCTATCATGGTTAATGTTTGATGTAGTGGAAGAGCCGAACATGCAAGAATCCCATATCAAAAAGGGTCTTCCATTTTTTTTTAAACTGCTCGTCCGCTGTGCTCTCTTTACTGTACTTGTATGCGTAGCTGTTGCCAGTGGAGGGCAGTCTTAGCTGCAGATGGCTTTGGCTGAGTGAAAGCCTGCTCTCGACATTTGGACCAACCAAATACTTTCAACTACAAACGACGTTAGTTGGTTTTTGTGGTAGTTATATTCAGCAATTAATTAATGGTTCATTTCTGATTACTTTGGTACAGTTAGATTATAAAACGTGTCATTGAATGTGTAGGCATGATTGCATGAGTTTTCCAGCTATATTAGTTTTATTATTTAATCATCACATCGTTACTTTGAAGACCCACTTATTCATTTAGTTGTTATAAATGCATTTTATGTTTATCCACATATTTGAATGAAGAATTGACTTGCTATGTTCCTTTGATGTTTCAACGTATCCTTTCATTCAGTACTTTTCCAGCAATGTTTCTCAGTGGTGTTCTCTCCTTGAGTCTGCCACAATCTTATCGTACTACCTGCAAAATGGAGTTCGATCCATCCTTAACAAAGGTCTTTTACACTCCTCCTTTACACTCCTTGAAATAAGCATAAAAATGGACGACCACTCTTATTATAGTAAACGTTGGGGATTGACAAAAATGAAACTCATCTGGAAAATAAATTTACCGTAACTTCCAGTCAAAGTAAGGGAGTGTAAGAAAAAAATACTCGGTCTTAGCCTCGGGAATTGAATTGAACACGCGACAGGATAGGGATTGTCTACACCAATAACTAGTGCTTACAAAACCTTGATTCTTTGGTTCAGTTTAGCATGTCCAATATTACCGGCAATCTAGCGTCACTCTATGGCTTTTGAGAGTAGGCATGTGGTGGCATACACCTTGTATTGCTCAAGTCAAGTAATATTTATTTGTAAAGCTCCTACTTACACAAAGTTTGCACAGACCGCTGTTACAACATCCCCTGATCTGAAACCTACACAAGGACAAGGAAAAAAATCAAAAACAGACATTGAAATGGACCAATAATCCACATTTCAGATTTTTCAGGGTTAAAAAAATATGTGAGATCTATCTTTTTATCTCTGTGAGGCAGGCCTCTAGATTTCAAAAATCTAAACGAGTTTCCCCGTTCGGTAGATACAGTTGAGTGTCATCTGCATATATGGAAACTAATATCTCATCTCATTAGCCGTACCGCTTATCCTCATTAGGGTCGCGGGGGGGCTGGAGCCCATCCCAGCCATCTCCGGGCAGTGGGCAGGGGACACCCTCAACTGGTTGCCAGTTTTATGTCCAGAATACTCTTCAACACTTTTTATGAATGTTTCCCAAAAAATAATGATTTTAAAATTCATCTGGATGGAGAAAGATGTCCGCACCATGGCAAGTTAAAAACAACACTTTTGAGCGCTGAACATTTGTAAACATTTCTAAAAGACTGTTGTTGTACGAATTGCCCTATGTCATCAATAAATGTCCTGTATGTTGACGGCATTTAAAAAGGTTAGTGCAACTCTCTTTATGAGGCAAAGACAAATGATCCATACGGATAAAATATTGTTGAAACAATGTCTGTAAATGCTTGGCATTTCAGGCTTAAATATTTCGAGCCTTCCTTATTTTAATGACATGCCAAGTAATACAGCACGCCAGTGTCCCAGCTTGCATATTACACAGAATGACATCACCATTGTTTTTTAGGGCAGGGGTGAGAAAACCTTTTTAATCACGGGCTACATTTGGCTGAATTGAATATATTTAGGAGAGAGGCTAGTAAAAGAAGGGAAAAAGAGGTTTTGATTTTATTGAATCTGCCGTCAGTCTCAGATCTTATATATTCACAATACATGAGGAAACATGAAGATATCTAAAGGTACATGTGGCTTTTGTTAGATATTTGTTTCGAAATTGATTCATTTAATCTAATCGGTTTCGAAAGACAGAATTAAGGCAAAATCATTTATTAGGTTGTTGGTTTTAGAAACTAAATATGTTACCATGCATTGAAAACTCAAAATACAATAGCATTAGGTCAGAAGTTTATTTTCTTGCGTGAAATTTGATATATATCTTGATATATAAAATAGACATAATTCTAAAAAATCACAAGTACAGAAAAATGTTATAAAAACTAATTCAACATTAATGCTTCATGAAAAATATATTTTGAAGTAGGAGGTGACACAAAGGGACACTGGGGATGAGATAAATCAAAACAACGTGAGGTCTGCGTGCCGTAGTTTGCCCACCCCTGATGTAGGGCTTAGCACAGCTTGCCGTGTCTATTCCTCCATTTCAATGGGTTAGGGTTAGGGTTAGGGGTTATAGTTAGGGTTAGGCTTAGGGTAAGAGTAAGGCTGAGGGTTAGGCCGAGGAAAGAAGAAGAGATTGCTCTCTCACATTAGCACAAAATTAAACAAGTCAAATTTGGGTTATTGGAATATAAGCGAATAGAATAGAATATAATAGAACAGTCTTTATTGTCATTGATAACAAGGTAATAAATATTGTTTGAAATGAGATTAGACACTCGCGGGTAAACAAACAAAAAAAAATGTAATAAAGACCAAAAAGAGAAAAATCAGACAAAAGAATTAAGATAAAAAGGCAAAATGTTGGATTTAAGAGACTGGAGACTGGCTTGAGTTGTAAGTACAATTTGTTTCAAATGATAATATAATAATAATATACAAATATTGCATAATAGCAATAGTGCGATGAAAACTAGTGAAGCAAATGAGCAGCAAACCCATTTTTTAATACAACTGTCAAGATATATCTTTTTCACAGTTCTGTGCGCTTGTTTGGAGTGTCAAGTCAAGTCCAATTTATTTGTATAGCCCTTAATCACAAAATGTCTCAAAGGACTGCACGGGTTACAATTACACCAACCTCTGATCTTACAACAACATGCGAGCAAGGAAAAACTCAAAAGCCTCAACATGAGGAAGATAAGAAACCTTGTGAAGGGACGCACGAATTAGAATCCCAGCATCTGATTGCAACAGCATGAGGTGAACCTTCGCAATATTACTGAGGTGGAAGAAAGCTATTCTAGTTATATTTTGACATGTAACTGAAACAACATGTTAGGATCAAATATAAAATCTAAACCACACACAAACTTGGTGATTGCCCTGGGGAAGAAACAGTCTTTGAGCCTGTTTGTGCTTGTTTTAAGGGACCTGTAGTTCCTACAAGAGGTAAACAGGTCAAAGAAGTGGTGGCCAGAGTGAGAGGAGCCCTTACAATATTGGTGGTTCTGTTGAGGTATTGCAACCAGCAATGTCCTCCAGACTGTGCAGAGAGCACCCAATGATTTTCTTGGCTTCGTTGATAACTCTGTTTGGTTTTTGCTGTCCACTGCTGTGCTCCCGCCAGAAGAGAGTATCAAACACTGGAACAGGCTCAAGGCCCAAACACGTGACGTTCTCACACAGGCTTTTTATTTTACGGGAAATGGGGAGTCATGCATGTTAGGCAGCGGTCTGGCTTGGAAAGACCGGGACCCAGAGACCGACGAGATCGATTCCAATTGCCCGAGATGATATCGGCAGATGGGGTCGATACCGGATAGGACAGGACCGACAGGATAGATAATGAATCAGGATATAAAAAATAAACAGTAAAAACTAGAGGGAAACGATAACTGGAGAAAATAATAAACATGGCAAAAATAGACGAAAACAAAACTGGAAATCGAAATAAAACTGGACAAAATAAACGTGAACAATACCAGTCAGGAAATACCAACAGGAACAGGACCAAGTCGAAACCCACGTCTTGTGGGGCAGAAGTTTGTTGACGGACTGACAAAGTAAGAGAGAGCGCACTGAGCTTGAAAAGACGGAAAGCCAATCTGTTAATGAGCCGCAGCTGGCGCCACACGGGCGGGGCCAATTGGGCACCATGGCAACCGTGACAGAGAGTGCGTATCGAAATCGCTTTTGTGCATGCTTATGTCAAACTAAATGCACATGTGCATGCTTCTGTTTCTTTTCTTTGCTTATTAGTTAGTTACAATTCTCTTATTGGTTTCAACTAAAGAGAAAATGTGTTGTAGAGAGGTTGCTTATGGCTATTCTACCAAGTCATCGTTGAACTCAACACAGAGACTACACAAAGCCAGGCTAAATAGACTTATTCCCAACTTTAGCATGCAAAATTCAAGGCAAGCTTTACTATAATGAACCATGCATGTCATTAGAACTAGGGTGCACATTTTTGTGCTCTCATATGCCCGGCTTCTTTTAGATCTCATTATGAAGTGATGATAATAATAGACAGAGGGCCATTAGTGATGAGTGAAGGTATGACAGGCACCATTATCAATCAACTGGACTTGATGATAACCTGCCAGCTGCCCTCTAATATTAATAACACACGTCACAGTGTCAGACCCAATGCTGGTAAAGTGCTCAACTGTGACACGCCATGAGGATTTGTATGATTTGTTTTGTTTACGAGTCATTTGCGCCTGTAGTGCCGCTTGAGCCCCCAAATGGGCGATGCTTAAATGAATATTTCCTTAGAACAAAATGAAATTTCTCAACTATTTAGTAGCAACACGTCCCAATACAAAAAAATATAAAGATCTCTTTTATTATGTGTGGTTTTGGCGTGGGTGGATGGATCCAAATTTCGATATTATTGATAATATTTAAATACTTGGATCGGATCGATACTATTATGTAGAGATCAAAACTTCACCCAATTTCCTCAAAGCCCTGCTTCTCTGTGCAGATAGCGCAATCCTTCACTCTCACCGAGTTCCCTATGCTACTCTCCGTGTCCATGCCTGACTGGATGACTGACAGGCACACTTTTAGCTCCTTTCCTTATCCTTCCCTTATCTGGCCTGCCGCGTCCGGGCTGCCAGGCGGAGGAGAGGGCAACAGGTGAGTGATAAAGCACCCATACCGTTCTGTACACCCCTACCTGAAAGTAAAACTGACAAAGGCAAACAGTAAACACAGCTCTCTGTAGACTTTTAAAGTGGTCTGCTACTGTGGTAACACCACAAATGTACATAAACACATGAAAAAAAAAACACCTTACAGAGAGCAATAAGGTGCAACCAAAAATGTAAACCAGTTACGGTTTCTGAACAAAAACCTGTAAATCCGTTGTCACTACGACAACAGAGCCAAAAGGGCTTCTTCTTTGGAGCAGAGAGCCAAACGCTTTATTTTTCATTACTGAATTTATTTTCAAAATTTGTATTGTGCAATGAAAGATATTTTAGTAATGTTTGACATTGTTTAAAAAAAATGTGTTATCGTTAGATTGCAGTTTTTTTGGTTTGACTTTTTTGACTTTGGTTCTGAAACAGTTACAATTAAAACATTTTCATGAATTTTTCTACACTGTTAAAATTTGCATTAGCCTTGGTCATAGTTACTCAATAAAAAAATGAAACAATTTAACGCCTTAATTTTCGAGTTGGTTCAAACCATTAACTCAAGAGGGTTCAATTATCCAACGATTATCAAATTTCTAAGCAAAAAGTACTGGAATCAATCGACACTTACCTGTTTTGACTTGGATTGGATTTAAACTGAAATTATCGCCCACCCCTCGAGTACCGCAAAAGTTTGTTGTCCGCTTTGAAGTTCCCTGAGCTGATGGTTTACTGGCTATGCTGACGATGCTCGATACACCAAAGAGCATATCATCGGTGTGTGTTTCACCTTCTGTCACGATGGCTCTTTTGATGGCCAATCCTCTCCTGTGTCCAGCGCACACTTGGCTGTTGGCGTAGCACCTTCCCTCGGAGGCCGCGGAGGCCATATAAACCCTGGCCGTGTCTGGACGTGGCAAGGCGAAGGGGATCAATAGGAAGATCAATAGGGTCCCTGGGAGTCTTAATAGCCCTGTTACTGCGTACTGACTCCCTGACTGGATCCCTAATATGGTAGCACACAAGGAAATGTGCATGATGATGTGTGTGTGCGAAAGTCATCCTGCTGAGTCTGCACCTTAGCGCATACTTAATTGGTTTTGGCCCACTTACTGATCACCGCTGTTGGAACTTTGGACTAACGTGTGACAAAGAAACACGTTCCTCGAACGGAAGGACTTTTTTTCTATAACGTGTGAATAATACAATTTTGTAAGTCTACTGTCGTTACTACCGTATTTTCCGCACCATAAGGCGCACCTAAATTCGTTTTTTTTTAAAAAAAAGCTGACTATGCGCCTTATAATCCAGTGCGCCTTATATATGGATCAATATTGAGCCGCGACAGGTCTCGCAACTTACAGTAAGCAGCCAGCGACTCCATTTTTTGCGTAGAAGAAGTGCGCTGTGCATACTGGGAAATATTAAACAACGATTCTCTTTTATTTTTGCGTTTGTATAAAGACCCTGAAGTCCATCCCCTTTATCCTTAACTCCTTTAGAAAAGCATTGGTCATCTTAGACATGTATTAATTACCTTTTGAACAAGGAAACTAGTGCAGTAATTGTAACTACTTACTGTTTTTTCAGTAAAGCGCCACCACTGCGAGTAGTGTTATAGTAAACCAGTCGATTACTGTTTCCATCCACACTACATCTTTTCCGCCATTCATCAATTCGTCTATCCTCCCATCATCTATCTGACTTTTCATCCAGCCATCATCCACCCATTCTTTCACCACTTTATCATCCGTTCGTCCATCCCTTCTCCTGTCTTCTACTCCCTTCCTCCCATAACAAGGAGTTTCAAAACATTATGTGCGCCAGTGTAGCACCCTGCTGATTTTGCAGATTATCAGTCTACCTCACACCGCCGTCTCACTTGTGCTAATAAACACAGCGGGTGCACGCTATGTACGCTGCAGAGACGGGCAGCGGTGACAACAAGGTGATTCAGGCAGGAGATCTCCCGCTGTTTTCATTCCCAACTTATATTCAAATGTTTTGCACCGGTGGGCCCAATCAGGAGCAATGAGCGCCTTCAGCAAAAAAACATTTTGGTTGCAGGCAGTCCACTGCCACTTGAAACTGACTAGGGAGCTCCACTGGTACCCTTACGTGAGGATGTTCTTATTTTGGAGACTCCACTCCAGGGGTTGGAAACCTTTTCGACTAAAAGAGCCATGAAAGCAATTTTGTTTTCTTTCTTTGAGAGTCACAAGACGAAATTAACCAAAACGGCCAAACCTGCGCTCCAGACAAAATCTAATTCTTCAGCAATTTTTTTTCTCACAGTTTGACGTTTGGTAATTGCATAAAATCTACAAAAGATTAATAATGACATATCAACATATATACCACTTAAGATTTGTCTCTGCTCCGCAGTTACTTAAGACCATTGAGGCTCATTTTTGTCCTATATGGTTTCAAAACAAGGTGCGGGCAGAGTTCATTTTTATAAATGTCACAAAATACTGCAAATGAGAAGGATATAGATGTATTTAGGGGAGTGTGCTTTGAAGTTGTGTAGAGATCCGCCCACCCCATACCGTTCACCCAAACAAATTAATCTGGGTCCATGCCTTGGTTTTGGGTGTTTAAAGTTTGTTCTATTGGTTTTAATCATAAAGTGTCTCAACAGTGAACACGCATATTTCAATGGGCTTCCCTATGAAGGATTCATTATAGACGTACAGCCAGAACAGGGTTTGTTGGTGTAACACCGTGAGTTTAAGCTGTAGTTAAACCTTGTCCTTCATATCTTGAACGGAACAAAACAATATAGCCAAATCAGGCTCACAAGCAGGGTTGGGGAGTAAGGATCACCTGTAACGGCGTTACGGTAAAAGGTTACAAAATAACAGTAACAGTAATCCGTTACAGTACAGGCAAAAACAAATAATTCAGATTACAGTTACATTCCGTGAGCATGGGGATTACTGAACAGGAACACAATTTGTGCAAGGTTGCTTTTATTAATTTGACTACTGTTTTTACCCATTTATTCGTTTATATTGCTGTACAACTGAATACAACTGAAAGGGTTCTATCTGCACTCTTCACTTTTACTCTATTTTAGTTCATTGATTTTATTATGTTTTATCTGTGGTTTTAATGCATTTTAAACATCACATTTTAAACTTTCAATGTTTTTTCTTCTATGTTTTAACTGTAATTGTGTGTTTTCAACCTGTCTCTTTGCCATTTCTGTAAAGCACTTTGAATTGCCTTGTGTATGAATTGTGCTATACAAATAAACTTGTCATGCATTGCCTTGCCTGTGGCTTGTATGTTTTTGGCATTTTGTCATTATTATTTTATTATTATTACTATTTGCCATCCGTGCTTTTACGTAAGACAGTAGCAATGATTGCTTTTCTGCTGCCAGTGCTTGCAGAAGAACAAGCATGGAGGAAAATGCATTTATAGCAGGGGTGTCAAACAAGGCTCGGAGAAGCACAAGAGAAAAACGAGCTACAGGTTGAAATATGTACATCTGATGTTGCCAAAGCCGGGTGCCTCTCTCTCTCTCTCTCTCTCTCTCTCTCTCTCTCTCTTTCTCTTTCTCTTTCTCTTTCTCTTTCTCTTTCTCTTTATCTTTCTCTCTCTTTCTCTCTCTCTTTCACTCTCTCTGTTTTTTCCTTTTTTCCCTTTCTCTCTATTTTCTCTCTTACTTTTTCTCTCTCTTTCCCTTTTCTCTCACTATTTCTCTCTTTATCGTTTTGGTTTCACATGCTCTCTCTCTCTCTCTCTCTCTCTCTCTCTCTCTCTCTCTCTCTCTCTCTCTCTCTTTCTCTCTCTTTCTCCCTTTCTCTCTTTCTTTATCCCACTCACTCTACTTTTCTCTCCCTCTCTTTCTCTTATTTCTTTCTTTTTTTGTCTTTCTCTCTTATCTACTAGTCCGGCCCCTGACACAATGTTAGTTCTATCATCTGGCCCCCGAGTTAAAATGATTTGACACCCAGGGTGAAAGCTGAAGTCTAAATTCATCTTTAAGGAAGAAAAGGGAAAGAACATCATTGTGCAGTGCAAATCGTTCCTGCCAAAAGTTCACATCCTGTCAGCGTCGAAGGACTTCACCCCGAACTTGAAAAAACACCTTCAGGTAAGATTGCTAATATTCATGTCATGTCAGCAATATTGTCTGGCCGTTAATATCCTTGTTGAGTAATTTTATAAGTAATTTTAATTTGCTTATCTCCAATATGAAATTGAATTGGTGGTAGTAGGTGGACTGAGAAGGTCTTAAATGAGCCTTAACTGACACGGTTGTACTAAATAATTGTCATCTTTCTCAAAACAATCAAAATTGAATGCGTTTTGGAAAAGAGCTCTTTATTTACATTTTTACATTAGCGCTACTTTACACACTATTTTGTAATAAATTGGTTATTCATTAGAGTGGTGACAACCCTGTTTACTTTTTGACAGCTGTTGGAAGTTTCCTGTGGCATAGTCACCTGACATGGGCGATTTGAGACGCTTGTGCATTGAGATCTTGAAGCCACATGAACATAGGCAATACTCATTTAAACCTTAAAGTAATCCAAAAGTAACTGGTTACAAAAAGTTACACTACAATTACATTTTAAACAAGGTAACTTACCCAACACTGCTCATGAGCCATGGTTTCCCGACCCCTGCTCCACTCCTTGACACTCCCTTAGCTTCTTAACATATGTAGCACTTGGTTATTTGAGTCAGTCAAGGTACAACCACAATACCTGAGAGTGTGAATGTCAAACTCATGATGCATGTCACGCATGGAGGCACGTGACCACGTTAAAGTTATACGTGTTAGAGGCAGATGTCGACAGAGAGTTGCGGTTTTACGCTCCCCCAGGGTAAGATGATCGCTTGATAAGGCCATCGGCGTCCCGTACGTGGGCCTTGGGGGAGAGGTAATAACGGCAGCGTATAATTCAGGGTAATGAAGGCTGTGCCACTAGATCAGTCATAAAGAATGATAGCGAGGCAGACGTCTGACCTCCACTGGCGGCCCTCCACTCTCAATAAATGTGTTTGCTGTTCGCAATCCATGGCACTGAGACAAAACCAGGAGGGAAAGAGGGGGTACGGAAGTTGGATGTAACTTAACCGGAGACAAGATCCTGATGCTGCATCACCAAATTCAATCCGAGGAAAAGACCTTTGGATTTGATGAAACTCAATTTGGACAGGAAAGAGTCAAATGAAAGAAATGCGTCCTCTGCGCAAAACCACTGACCTTTACAAAGGTTTTTATGTTTATGAATTGTTGATTGCAAGTGAGGTGAAGTTGATTTTAGTTACAAAGAAAAACGTCTCAGAAAAATAACAAAATAGGCGACATCCAAAGGTTTAACCCCAATAACACATTTATTAAAAAAAAACTAGGGAAAAAAGATGAAGAAAAGAAAACTTGATTAGGGAGTAACAATAGAGAAACATTCCTTTTAGAATGACAGTTGGCATCAATTCATATTCTAGTGCCCTACAATGTTTTCAAAAGCACATTGTATTATTATTTTGTGTTTCTCGTTTATTTTTTCTTTCCAATCATGTTGCAAAAAATATCTCATCACAAAATGAAAAAAAATCACCATAAAAGAAAAAAGGGATGACCAGATGAAAACAAAGGGTTTCGTCCCCAAAATAATTTTGGATGCTTCTTCTATCAATCATATAAACAAATGATCATAAATCATTACGACAATCATTTGCTAGTCCATTCAGAAATGAGCTCTATGTTTGAATCATTATATATAATTTACCGTTTATGATGTTTTTCCCAATCCTTCTCCGACAATGATGCGATGTGTTAGATAAATATGCATCTTCTCGTGTAAATTTAGAAATGGGATTGGATGTGGTTGAGCCAAAAGAGATAGTTACTTAACAGGTGGGATGATGCAGAATCTTCATCGCCAACACCTTAAGTAAAATGACCCTTCCGTTGCAGTATGTGAGGTATGATAAAGTAGTTTATCAAATCAAATCAAAATGTATTTGTATAGCACTGAAATGTAACTCAAAGTTCTGCGTAAAAAACACTAAATATACAAAGAGAAAGTTACCTCTTATGACCAGAACAGAATTAGGACCCAGATGCGTAACATTAACCACAAGTTCATTGAGATAAAGAGGAAAGAAAGCGCCTGCGATTCGGTGCTCGTTGGACGCGGGAAGCAAGCCGCTCACAGAATCGGAACGTGTTCTGAATGCGGAAGTGGATCTTAATGTGGATCTTAATGTCTTCTCTTCTCATTTTGACTCTTTACTAAAGATTAAGCTGAGCAAAAACACCTCTTACTGCTTCTTGCATTGTAAACACATGAAATTATTTATTAAAGAAAAACAAGTGCCTAATGAGGAATGCACCCTTCGATTCTCTCATTGAACTTTTTATGCAGTACGCAATGATACAGGGCGTGAGTTCCGATTATCAGCCCGAACAAGAAAAAAATGAAATCGACTTGAATAAACAAATCTGCCAAGAGAACAAGATTTTTTTCCAAATATTTGTTTTCTTGCTGTACAAGAAAGTTACGATAGTGTCCGAGGACTTCCAAGATACCTGCACACTCAAAGTCACCTTGGCTCAGCTTTAGCCTCCTAAACCAGAAACAGGATAAGCCAGTGAAGGAGTTGACAAACAGACAAAGCTGTGATAGCAACTTACCAGTAATATCCCTGGTGTAGATAGTCAAGTGGGGCAAACACGTGGTCCGTCCCCGCCCGGCTGGGGGCTCGATCGGTATGCAGGCGGCACGTTGCCTTCTGTAGGCAGGGGCTGGGGAGGTGTTGGGCTGCTCTATTCTACGTGTCTGCTAAATGACAGCAATTATTTTCCTGGGCTGCGGGCGACTCATGCATGTTTTATTTCCACCTGCACCTCCCCCGTCTGCCTCCGTGGCCACGCAAGGCACACGCCGTTCAGGAATGGGAGAAAGAGGAAAAAAACACATTTTATATCTCCAATTCTCCTTCCTATGAGTCCCAAAGGGTTGGTCCAGCTTCTATTCTTTCACCGAGAAGGCCCCGGCTCTTTATAGTTCCATGGGGATTTCGTCGGGGATGACAGATGCTGTTAGGCTGCTCTCACGGTGGACCAGATACAGATAAAGACACCTAATGGGGGTTTGTGCATCCTCGCTGACGTTGTAAGCATTTTACTTCCAAATGCCGGGCATGTTTCAATTTTGGTTCCTGGTGTCACTCAGGGTATGTCCACAGCTGCACTAAAAGTATACTTTCTCTGTACTTGCTGTGGTAGAATCCATCTCCGCCTGCACAGAAGTGCTTTTTGCCGCAACAGGTGACTTTGCAAACTCTAATCTACAAGACTTTTGTGGCTAATTAGAAGTCATTGACAAAAAAAACACATAATTGTTGTATCAGAAATTCTTTGTGCACGGTAAGGCAAACGATTTTGAACCATTTGTGTACTAGGCAAAATGAAGCACCCAAAGTGTGGAGTCACAAATGTCCCTTTTTGCAAGATTATTGATACTGTTTGACACACTTAAAGGAGATGTAGCCTCTGTCAAGCACCTTATGGTGCGCGTGCAATTACGTGCATTTCTTAGATGCGCTTGAATAAACGTTCTTTTTTCTTTCTTGGGATTTGGTTTAGAGTTGAGACTGTACTCGAAACAGGCCTTTTCCTACATACACTTTTTTTCATGCAACACCAACAAATAAAAACAAAACAACCATAAAGGTACTTTCCAACAACCCATTTATCTTACCTATCTTGTTCTACCCCAAACAGTTTTGCTACAAGTAAGATGAATACAGATACGGGCGGTGGAAAAACATTGAAAGGGCTCTTTGAACTCAGTTGGATATTGTTACACATATTTAATAGAAAAAATATTTAAATTTTGACTTTTAAAGGACGCCTTAAACAACGAACCCAACCTGATATGTCAAAAATAACTTATCAATTAAGACAAGGACAAAAATAATAAAAAAAACCTCCCCTAGATAGATTGCACAAAAACAAATACTATGGCTTGGCCAATGTTCAGGAACCTATGGCTAAAAAGCCAGAAATGGCTCTTTTCATGTCTAAATATGGCTCGTAGATAAAGTGCCAACCATGCCAATCTCTTCTGTAGCGTTCCGAATCTGAAAGGGTCATTGTTGAGTCAGTACGTACTTGGCCCAAGGGCACAGTTTTGACTACAGTTTACAGGCACGGTTCACAAGCACATAACCAGTTCTGGCGGTACAATGTTAAAGAATCCTTTGTATGGGAAGCTCATTAAATAGTCTATGCTAGCTGTTGAAACCCTTTATAATAAAAACCCACGGAACAAACTGAAACGCCAGCCAAGCAAACAAAGCAATTTGATTGGGTGAGTGGTAGGGGTGTCTGGTTCTCTGGACACATGGGACGCTACCCCCTCTCTCACATGGGCCCACCGCGCAGAAGGGAAATACATCCATAAACTTATCGTTAGCAGTTTTTGTTAATTGTTTACAAAAGAATTCTGCTTGCTCCTTGTTTTGAACCATTATTTGTATGAATAAATGAAGGTCAAAACGATCTTAAGTGGCTGTGGGAGGGAAACAAGTTTCAAGTGGTATATCTGTTCTGGCATATTATTTCATATACTTTAACAAAACATCTAATTTCGCACAGTGAATTTTCTAATATGGCTCTTTGGGTCAACAAGGTTCCTGATCTCGAGCTCACGCAATCGATGAAGTAATAATTGAAACATTTAATGTATAAATATACATATATATATATATATATATATATTTATAAAATCCATGGGGATTTTGTCGGGGATGACAAATGCTGTTAGGCTCCTCTCACGATTTTATATATATATATATATATATATATATATATATATATATACAGTGGCTTGCGAAACTATTTGGTTCCCTTGAACTTTGGGACCTTTGCCACAAACATAAAGATATAAAACTGTGATTTCTTGTGAGGCATCAACAATAAGTGGGACAGAATTATGAAGTGGAACACACTATATTGGATATTTTGAACTTTTTTAACAAATAAAAAACAAAAAAGTGGGTGTGCAAAAATTATTCAGCCTCATTGAGTTAATACTTTGTAGCGCCACCTTTTGCTGCGTTTCGTGGTATGTCTATATCAGTTTTGCACATTGAGAAATTGATATTTTTGCCCATTCCTCCTTGCAAAACAGCTCGAGCTCAATAAGGTTGGATGGAAAGCGTTTGTGAACAGCAGTTTTCAGTTCATTCCACAGATTCTCAATTGGATTGAGGTCTGGACTTTGACTTGGCCTTTCTAACACCTTGAAATGATTTTTTGTAAACCATTCCATTGTAGCATTTGCTTTATGTTTTAGATCATTGTCTTGTTGGAAGACAAATCTCTGTCTCTGTCTCAGGTCTTTTGCGGACTCCATCAACTTTCTTTCAGAATGGTCCTGTTTTTGGCTCCATCCATCTTCCCATCAATTTAATGGCAAAATATGAAATCACAGATATCAGCCTGATAACAAAATGATATATGTACCGTATTTTCCGCACTATAAGGCGCACCGGGTTATAGGGCGCACCCCGAAAAAATAGTTTTTGGTCCTATTTTTGACATACATAAGACGCACCGGATTATAAGGCGCTACAATGGGAACGTGGACAAAACAGTCAGATAGTTCAGTCAAACTTATTACCCCCTTAACATTCCAAAAGCTTGAAAAGGCGCAAATTACGTGTCGAGAACACGTGCGGATGCGGTGTACGTACGATGTCACTCAAATGCATCGTTCCATCATTCGGAAGGTTAAAGTCTTGGGATTCAAGAAATGCCAAACATTCCTTAGTTTCTATTTTCTTTTTCGCTCGCAACCTTACTGTGCATATGACAATAAACACTTGGAATTGAGTTTAATTTAAAAATAGACGCTCCATTCCATCCATTATCTGCACCGCTTATCACAGAAACATCGAGTTCACTCTGAAACAAGATACAGGGACAATATAAAACCCGGAGTAGCTCACCGAAGTCGTTCTGTTCATAGTAATGTGCAGCCAATGTCCTCTTATATACGTGAGGGTAGTAAATCCAGGATAATAAAATATTTACAAATACAGAATAGAAAAAAATGCTTTCTGTATGCCGTCAGCCACGTTCTATACGCATTCATTTTTTTCGGCCAATTGCAGGCTTTGTTTTGCCGTTTAAGCCAATGCCAGCCTGTAAATGATAAAAAGGATCCGCCCCTTAACCTCCAAAACACTTAAGCCAATAGTGATCGATTCAACTGATGATTGACACGTCTTTTTTGGCCAATTGCAGGCTTTGTTTTGCCGTTAAAGCCAATGCCAGCCTGTAAATGATAAAAAGGATCCTCCCCTTGACCTCCGAATAACTTTAGCCAATAGTGATCCATTCAAATAATGATTGACACATTGGTTAGCCAATGAAACGCCGGTAAATAAATCCCAGCATACACCGTGGACTACTTGGCGTTCGGGGGAAAATCTAGTCGGCGGCGGCAAGTTAGTTGCAAGACTTTGCGAATTAATTTTGTTCCATAAATAAGGCGCACTGTATTATAAGGCGCATAGTCAGCTTTTGAAAAAAATAAAGGCTTTTAGGTGCGCCTTATAGTGCGGAAAATATGGTATACCTGATGAGTGGTCACTTGGAGCTACGCTTTAATAATTAATTAGGTGACACGAGTTTTTAGGAAGATTTCCAGCATTAATGTTCTTTATGTTTTTTTTTTATTTTAATTTGTAGTTATTGGAGAACTACAATCTGTAGCATGACTCAGGATGTGAACGGCTAGGATTGCTAACCATTCCTTGAAAAAGTCAATCGTAAAATAAAATGAACCCCCAAAACAGGGCAAAAAGAAGTGTCAAGAGTAGTTTGGGACAAGAAAGAAAAATAACCAAAATTAGTAAAAGATTTGGTCATGAAAAATCAAGTAAAAATACAAAGTGAAGGTAGGCAGGGAGCCAAGAAGTCCCCAAAAACATTCCGATTGGAGTATTGTGTGCTATATTTGACTAAAGTGAGCTAAAATGGCTTAATGGGGTTTTAGTAAGAAGAAAAAAAATGTTAACATGCATCAGGATTATATATGCGGGCCCACAATCCATGCAAGCAAATATAGCTGCGCCAGACAATGGAAACAACTTCCCTGCAGGAAGCCCGTCAAGGTTGGCTGACAAACTCATCGACTGGAGGAGGTTGTCTTTTTTTCCCGTCGTCTTCTCGTGTTGTGTGTCACGCCGTCCTGCGACTCGTTTTCTCGTTCGTCGCCACTCGGGGGATCTCTGAGCCCCCCGCTGCTTTTGTAATGAACATGTGGCTTCTCTCTCTTGGGCACAATTGAGCCAAATTCATAGGCAGAGGATGGGGCATTAGCCAGATGGTGCTGTGGGTGGCATCCTTTCTCCGGCCATCCATTAGAGCCGCGCTGCTGACAAAACTCCAATTTGTGCGCACAGACATGGATCTGCTTTCAATGGCGCATCCTTCAATGCGTGTCTGCAATCTGTGTGTATGTGTGCGTGGTGGCGACGATGGTGGTTAAGCAAGCTCTTGCATGCTGGATTTCTCAGGGGGGAAAGAAGTCCAGTAAGACAAATGATTATACATGAATATATGTAGATGTAATTCAAATACTGTGAGTGGGGGGATTGCCAGCTGCTTATGTATGATTGAATTGCAGTATGTATCGTTTTCATTTTGCACATACGTGCATTTGATATTGATCAAAACCACAAAGTTATTGTATCATACACAAGGAATCGTTGTTTTTGTTTTTTTCTGTACTTTACTTCTCCTCACTCTTTTTTAAAAATGGTAGTTCAGTGAATGATAGCAATTTTCTATTATATATTTTTTAATTGATTTTTGCTCACTTTTGCTGAAATACAAAATATAGGCTACCGTTGGGGGCAGCAGTGGTTAGCGTGTGTGCAGCTCAGTTCTAAGGTCTTGGGAACCTCCTGTGTGGGTTCAAATCCAGCTACCGGACTTACTGTGGGGAGTTCGTATGTTCTCCATGTGCTTGCGTGGGTTTCCTCCGGGCACTCCGGTTTCCTCCCACATTCCAAAGACATGCATTTCAGGTGGATTGGCCGGTCCAAATTGTCCCTAGGTGTGAATGAGCGAGCGAGTTGTCTGTCCCTGTGTGCCCTGCGATTGGCTGGCAACCAGTTCAGGGTGTCCCCTGCCCACTGCCCGATGATTGCTGGGATGGGCTCCAGCACCCCCGCGACCCAACTGAAGATAAGCGGTGCGTTGGTGCCTGAAAAATACCAGTTTAAATCATTTGATTTTTCTATCCATCCATCCATTATCTGCACCGCTTACCCTCAGTAGGGTCGCGGGGGTGCTGGAGCCCATCCCAGCCATCTCCGGGCAGTGGGCAGGGGACACCCCAAACTGGTTGCCAGCCAGTCGCAGGGCACACAGGGACAGACAATTCGCTCGCTCATTCACACCTAGGGACAATTTTGACCAGTCAATTAACCTGACATGTTTTTTGAATGTGGGAGGAAACCGGAGTGCCCGGAGGATACCCACGAAAGCACGGGGAGAACATGCAAACTCCGCACAGGAGGGTTAGTAGCTGGATGTGAACCCATGACCTCAGAACTGTGCCGCACATGCGCTAACCACCGCCCCGTCGTTAATTTTAAACTAATCCAATACAATGCCTAAGAAATATTCCCCCCACCCCAAGAACCTTTAGTCATACTGAGACATTTCAAGCTTCAAACTCAAAGCTAAAAAAATGAAAATGTTTCTGAGAATCAACATGTGAGACTCAATTGTGGAGTGGTACCATAATTATCTCAACATTTTATATTATATTTACAACGAAAAAAAAGAAAAGTAGGAAAAATATCAGCTTGGCCAACTGACTCCAGGAGTTCCCTGATTAATTGTGAATGATCCAATGTGGACCTAAACGATTAACAACACCAAACAGAGTGTCATTAAGTCGCAGTTTAAATGCACCTGCTCTGTGATGGGCTCAGAGGTCTGTGAAAGCAGACTGAAGAAAAGTATTATGAAGACCAAATAACACAATAGGCAGGTCTGAGATAAAGTTGAAAAAAAAAAGTTGAAAACGGGAATGGAATACAAGAAGATTTTGAAACATTTACACATCTATTGGAGCACTGTGCGAGCAATGGAGAGACTAGAAAACCAATGCAAACCTACCAAATCCCGGCCGTCCTGCTAAACGTTCAACCCAAAAGAGGAACAACTAATCAGAGAGGCAACCAAGAGGCCTGTGATCACATTGGATGACCTGCAGGCATACACAGCTGAGTCAGGAGAATCTGTGCATGAGACAACTATTAGTTGTATTCTGCATAAATCTGTTCTTTATGGAATAGTGGCAAGAAGAAAGCACTTTCTGAAAAAAATAGCATTAAATGGCCCGTTTGGTGTTTGCAAAAAGCCAAAGCAAGGTGATCTAATCAGGTGACACCAAAATTGCATTTTTGTCCTAAATGCAAAGTATTATGTTTGGCGTAAGAGTAGCACTGCATATCACTCTTAAAAGACCATCCCCGCTGTCAAACATCGTGGTGGAAGAATCATGCTCTGGGGTTACTTTTCTTCAGCAGGGACTGGGAAGATTGTTGGAGTTAATGGGAAGATGGATGAAGCCAAATACAGGGTAATTCTGGTAGAAAATCTATTAGAGTCTGCAGGAGACCAAAGACTGGGGTGCAGGGTTACCTTCCAACAGTACAGTGACCCTAAACAGAGAGCAAAATCTACAATGGTATCGTTTAAAACTAACAATATAACAGTGTTAGAACGACCAAGTGAAAGTCCAGACCTCAATCCAATTGATCATTTGTGGAAAGATGTGAAAAATGCTGTGCACAATCACCATCCAACAAACCTGAAGGAACTTCAGGTGTTTTTTAGAAAGAATGGGCAGAATTTTTTATTTCAAGATGTGCAATACTTATAGAGACATACACAAAAAGGAGGTTGTACAAAGTATTACCATAAGGATGGCCAATTTTTCTGCAATGCCTACTTTTCAATTTTTGTTTTTTAGCACAACATAAAATGTTGAATCAATTTGGGGTTTCTTTTCACGATTGTCTTTCACATGTTGTTCATTCTTAGAAAATAGTTTGGGTTTTTAATCTCTAAAGTTTGAAGCCTGAAAGTTCTTGGGGGTGAAACACTTTTTAAAATCGTTGTATATCAAGGACATTTGTCTCTTGTGCCTGTTGAAAATGAAAGATTACTGACAAAACCATAATAAATATTGCTTGATTCATCCTATTTTATTGGAATGTATGTGTTAGCTTTTCAATGGGGTTAATTGTGTTCAATAGAATTTTCAACCTTCGATCAGTAATTTTGTATTGTAAATTCCATCTGTATCAGAATATCAGTAGGGAGAAATTACGCGGCCTCGAAGTGTTTATTTTGTTTTAAGATTTATAGATTTATAAGATTCAGCACCCTGCCATATAAAACGTATGGTCCAAACACGGCCCATCGGATGGTCCAATCTTGCCCCAGATGATTGAATGGAAAAGGCTATCTCTAATTTAAATTAATGTTTATTTTATCCTGAAATTGCTACACAAATGGGACATTTGTATCAGTTAAGAGCTTTAAAAATAGTCTTTAGGATTGAGCCTTTGGATCAAAATCAGTTTGATACCCCTTTCTAAGGTCCTATGGATATTGCGATCAAAAACATGGGAAGAACATACAGTCCCACCACAGTCCACAGTACGAAACTATGGCCTTTGGTCCTTTGGGGTCCATCAACCACATTTCAGCAGCCCACGGCACATACAAAAACTAATATTTGCTGCAAGAAAACACATGTATATTTCTTGAAATCTCAGAAGAAGCTAACTGGAAATTAACGGTTTTTAGAGAAAGCAAATGTTTTTAACATTTAATTGTTGTTTTTGTGTGTTAAATTGTACAAAAACTTCCAATACATGCGTATAGACTTACCTTAAAATCCAAACCAACATTAAAGGGGCAGTGCGTATTGATGACAAGATGTCACTCACTGTATTTTTGCCATGGAACTGAAAGCAAGTGCTAAAAAGCCTAAAGATGAATACAAACTATGGCGATGCAAAAGGACCAAAAAGCATATTTTCTTTGCTAAGGGCACAATTATGGGAGCTCATTCTAGGTGAGGCCTATGTCATGTAAAATAAAGGTGAATTTCTCGATGTACATGTACTTTTAAAAAATGCACGTTTATAAAATAATTATTTTCAAAATCAATCTTTTTTATTCGATATTTTTTCCACTAGGAAACGCTAAGTAATACACAAGGTCCCTTTAAACAGATTCAGCTAGGATACAAAGCAAAAAATAAAAATAAATTAAAAATGAAAAAAATATGTTATTCTATTCACTACATAATGTTTTTGTATTTTTAAATTCTAAACTATTCTCATATTCTAGTTTCTGTTTAAAAATAAATCTAAAAGAAAAACACTCACTTCGGCATGCTTGATGAATTACAATAGACAAAAAATATATATGTGTCGTTTGTATTTGTAAATGAGCCCCTCAGAAGAAAGTGTTCAACCGCCTCTTCTCTACGAAATACAAAACAAAACATTTATGCAACTGTCATTTTTCACTACTGTGCCATCTGCTGGAGGTAATGGACCACAGCATCTTTTAGCGGTGTTGGTCGCCCGGTCCCCATGACAACCGTGTTGCAATAGGGGCTGGGTAATTCAATTTTAGAGGCTGAACAGTGACCCTGACGGTGAATGGCCCGCGTCTACACCTCTGTGTGTCTTTGAACGCACCATTCTCCACTCAATTTTCCCATCTACTAAGCTTCTCATTATTCCCATCTCAGAATAAAAAAAATAAAAAAGACTGCCTCCTCCTGGCGTCCCTTCCACTCTAAGGAAATCAATACCTCATACAATTTTGCTACCCCTTCCTACCCAACCCTGACATTCAGGGTCTGGGAAAAAATAATGGGATTTCATTAGTAGCACTGGAAATTATTGTATTACCCTTTTTCGTCCCTGAAGAAGGAGGGGATTAATGTTGGTAGAGGGAAAGAGGGGTGATTGTCTCCAAATACAGTGTAGGATCCGTTACTGAAAATAAGTTGTCAGTTAGTTAAAGTTAATTCTTACTTAATTTTGCCCCACCCCAATTTACTGACACAGAAAAGTAGCGTGCTACTCGAAAAACTAGCTATCAAATTACTGTATACAAATTGACACCAACCCCCAAAAACTGCCAAGTCATATTCATTTGTGTAGCTCTTAATCACAAGGAGTCTCAAGGGCTGCACAGACTACAGATTATTGCAAATCACAGACTATTATGACACCATCCCCTGATCTAAAACCTACATGAGTGCAAGGAAAACTCAAAAACCTCAACATGAGGAAAATGAAGAAACCCTGAGAAGGGACCACAAATGAATACAACAAAACATGTACACCAGCCTGTACAAATTGTGAGGCCATCATATCTCTTGGCTTGTTCAGTCTTGTAAGCTTGCAGATAACACGCAGCAGAGACACTCCATAACAATTTTGTTTTTTTTCACCCACATTTTCCGTTTTCTCTCCAGGCATGGTCTCATCTCATCTCATTAGCTGCACCGCTTATCCACAGTAGGGTCGTTGGGGTGCTGGAGCCCGTCCCAGCATGGTGTATTGCAAAAATGATTTGAAAGATAAAAAGACCCAACCAGTTCAGGGTGTCCCCTGCCCACTGCCCGAAAACAGCTGGGATGGGCTCCAGCACCCCCGCGACTCTACTGATGAAAATTGATAGTTAAAAAAAAAAGAAGTAGAACAATAATTTGAACATTGCAGCGTCAGAATTACTGTTCTGGCTTTTTTGAATCGTTACACTTCTCTTGCCCCCTGCCCCGCTCCTCTTTTGCTCAGCTAGTGTCACTTGCGGCATTGCGGCGGAGTCTTAATCACACTTCATAAAGTGCAGGGTGGAATTATGAAGTGTTGTTTAGAATGCATCATTGTCTGATAAATTCCATGCTCCTTCTTTTGTATGGTAATGTGTGTGTGTAATCTCTGATAAAAAAAAATCAGTAAAAACTGGGCATGGCGTAGTAATAGTGTTCCTGATAACCACAAATGGGAAGTGAAACCCCTGAGTGGTCTTAAATCACTTTAAGTGAAATGAAAACAAAACAAAACAGCAAGACACTGGGGGTGATCAGCACCCCCAAACCCATGAAAATCGCCCCCTGTTACGGAAAAAAGTAATTGCATCACAGGAATGTATTCCTTTGTTACGCCTTAATGTCAACACTGCTCCAATCACACACACTGCCAAGGTGAGTCCAGGGGGAGAGTGGAGTGATGCTAATAGTAAGACCAACCAATCACACGTCTTGCTATGGTAGTATCGTTATGATGGTTGGGGTGGTGGGCATGACTGCTGTTACTGGTCGTGCATATAGAAAAAGCTCAAGCAAAGCCCAGGGCTCGCCAGCGGTGTTTGTAGATGGGGGGGGGGGGGGTTGAAAGAAAATGAAGAAAGCGGTTTCATTTACATCCTTGTGACGCTTATGACCAGAAAAAATATGGTGATCGTCCACCAAGCACGCAGGGCGGCACAAAATTCCTGCTCTGAACGTTGTGCGTTTCTGCATTGTTTGAGTTAATGAATGTAATTACGGGTTCATCGTTTTTAACCATTCATTTACAAGCGATAGACCCAGAATGTGGTTTACAGTGAAATCTAATCCAAATGTCCCAGGATTTACATAGAAGGAGCGTTGTTGTCTGTATTCAACTGCATGTTATTATTGTTACTTATTTGTTGTACTTTTTGTGTGTTTTATTATTCAAAACATAGCAAACATTTCTAAATACATTCAGAAGTTGTTAATTTTTTAATCACATGAGAAATAACATGCTCCATCTGATCCAAAACAGTTGGGTCAACAATAACCTGTGATGAACCAGAACAGGATCAGGACCCAAATGTGTGACGTTCTCACACAAGCTTTTATTTTACGGGACATGGGGAGTCATGCACATTAGGCAGCGGACTGGCGTGGAAAGACAGGAAGTCAGAGACCAACGAGATCGACACCAATTGCCCGAACAGATATCGGAGAGATGGGGTCGATACCGGACAGGACGGGACAGACAGAATTGATAAAGAAACAGGATATCGAAATTAAACAGGACAAACTAGACGTGAACGGAAACTGGAGAGAATAATAAACAGGACAAAAATAGACCGGAACAAATCTAGAAACCGATATTAAACAGGACAAAATAAACGTGAACAATACCGGAAAGGAAATATTAACAGGAAACAGGACCGAGTCAGAAACCACGTCTTGCGGGGCAGAGGTTCGTTGATGGACTAACAAAAGGTTATTGAGAGCACTGAGCTTAAGAAGAAGGAAATTAACGAGCCGCAGCTGGCGCCACACGGGCCGGGCCAATCTGGCGCCACGGCAACCGTGACATAACCTGTTTCATTTAAAAATATAACCATCTTTTAGTAGTTGTCTAGGGCCAAACGACCCATCTTCTCACAACACTATGGGAAAATGATCAAATGTTTTTTAGTTGTTATAAAAATTGTCAGACATAACCACCTACTTTGATGTTTCTTTAGTTATCCTATTCTTTATGAACTAAACAAAATGACGGTGTTATATTTGACCCCTAGACGTCGCTCTATCGTGTAGTGCAAATGAAAACAAGGAAGGAAGACACCAACGGAGACTCTTAGTGATCAAACCACAACATTTTTCGATGTAAGTTAGAGGTAAGATCTTGGGCCCGGAACCCGAACCCGAACACTAAATGATTGACATCTTAGCCCCGACTCAAACTGACACTGTGTAATATTTGACCACTAGATCTCGCTCTATTGTGTAGTGCGACTAAAAACGATTGCTACAAAGCACAAGAAGGAAAACCAACGACAGAAACTTAAAGTGATCAAACCGCACCATTTTTTTTCTCATTTTTTGTCCAGGTATTTTATTTGATAGTCGTAAATTCAGCTTAGATGTGAGTTGGAGATAAGATATTAAGCCTGTAGGGTAAACCCTAACACCTATAATGTTTGACATTTTAGGCCCGACTCAGACCGAATCACTCTTCCCCCTCTGGACTTTACGGGTTTGCTCCCGGGCTTGGTCCCTCAGATCAAATTAATTTGTCGGTGGGCCCGGTCGGGTCGGGCTGGATATTTCTAGGCCGATCTTACATCTAACGCGAGTATATACGGTAGGAAGAATATCTCCTAGAGGAGAAATTCAGAGTTTTCATATTCTGTGTAGGTAAATACAAGCATCCTATTGGTGTCAAGACCAGAACAGGAGGAGGACCCAGATGTGTAACGTTTACTCACAAGTTTCTTAAAATATAGAGGAAAAACGAACGCCAGTGATCTTGGCGTCTTCGAAGTGCGGAAGTGGATCTTCCGGAGTGGGAGATCAGAGCGGGGTCGGTAGTCAAAAACGGGTCGTTAGCCGGGACGGGATATCAGAACGTGGTCGGTGGTCAAAAAAATGGGTCATTAGCTGGGACGGGAGATCAGAACAAGGTCGGTGGTTGAAAACGGGTTGTAGTCAGAGACAAACGGGGAATCAGGAAGAGACAAGTGGGATAACGGTGGAAAAACGGGGCCGAGTCAAAATGCTTGCTTTGTGTAAACAGAGGTTTTCTGATGGACTGACCAAGGGCGAGTGACAGCACTGAGCTTAAATAGGAGGGGGAACCAATCAGGTAACCAGCCGCAGCTGGCGCTAAATGAGCGGGCACAGGTGAGTGCATTGAGTAATCATGACAACTGGGTTTCCCTGTACCGGACAGAGGGATGATAGTGAAAATGCAAAAGAAGGAGTACTCAAAAATCAGAGGACATTATAATTAATGATCTGCATTTATGAAGCAGCGGGGTAATGGAACAATGCATCAGGTAGGAACAACTGATTTACTCAATTTTATTATTAACCTGTTACAGAACTTGTTCATGAGAATAATAATTATTTTCCAGGAAAGTGTTCCTTTTTCCTAACACTGTTTTATATCCAACCAAAACAATTTTACGCTAAACTTTGTCCTAAAATGCCTACATTAAAGTGTCGTCATGCGCCAAATTGGGCGCAGTTCGTCCCAACTGATTACGTTTCTAGTGAGGATAGAAAAGGGCCTTTCTCCCTCTCACTTTTTTTTTTCCAATTCCATGGCTTGATATTAAAATTCATGGCGTCTCTCAGCAGCGAGCACAAATGTCAGCGACGAGGGCCATGATGTATGCTCTCATTCTCTTGCCTTCCTGTCGCTCCATCCTTCTTTTTCCGCTCTCTTCCCCTCTTTGTTCCAGTTGGCCAGATGCTCTGTGCTGCTTTGCGCTGAGGCTGAAGGAGGAAACGGAGGCGAGAAAAAACGGACGCGGATGACCGAATGGAATGTCATGTTGATCCTCATTTGGGCTTTTAATCAAGCGGCCTGCCAGGTAATGTGGAAACCCATCGTCGCATCGTTAACATGGCACGTGAAATGGAAGACCCAATATCACTTGTAATTTAAACCAGAAGCCAAACATTTTTTATTTTTTATTATAAAAAAAGTGTTCAATGCCTGCCCACTGGTCTTATTTAAGCATTCTGGTCATTAAGGTACGTGTGTTCACGAAATACAGTCATACTTATATATACGAGCACCTTTAGATATGAGAATTTCTAATACGAGATTTAAAAAAACAAAAGTCTTGCTGGACATACACTAACGTTCAAAAGTTTGGGTTAATTAGAAATGTTACTATTTTTGAAGGAAAGACACCGTTTTTTTTTTCAATGAAGATAAAATTAAACTAATGATAGATGCACCTCATACATTGTTATCGTGAAAAATGACTATTTAAGCTACAAATGTCAGGTTTTTAAAAAATGACTACATCTGAGGCCTATTTTCAGCAACCAGCACTCCCAGTGTTTAATTACTACACTGTGTTCTCTTTTTGCGCTAGAAGGCTAATGGATGAATTAAAAACCCTTTGGTAAGATGTTAGCACAGCTGAAAACTGGTCTTCCCTTGAGCTAGTCAAGAATCTGGAGCACCGCTTTGGTGAGTGTGATTAAACTTTCAGAATACCTAGAAAAAGGGAACTTTCTTGTGAAACTTGACAGTCTATTATCATTTTAATAAATGAAGGCTTTTCTATGCAAAAACTTGCCAAGAAACTGAAAATCTCCAACAACAGTGCGTACGACTCCCTTCAAAGAACAACACAATCGGGCTTTAACCAGAGTAAAAAGAGAAGTGGGAGGCACAATTAAGCAAGAGGACAAGTACATTAAAGTTTCTGGTTTGAAAATAAGATGCCTTACAGGTCCTTAACTAGCATCCAGGTGAAAAAGTACCCACAAAAAACAGTGTCAACATATACAGTAATAAGGTGAGATGCTGGCCTTCAAGGCAGAGTGGCTTGGAAAAAGCCATATCTGAGACTGGTCCAAGGAAGAGATTGATATATGCAAACGAACACATATACTGGACAACTCGTTTGATTTAAAAAGAGGGGGGAAAGCAAAATTGTCCTGATGACCCCCAATGTTGTGAATGGTTGTGTATGAGGGAAAATCCAAGTTACGAGCATTCATAGACGCTACCGCTAGAGATCGCTTAGGACCACTCAAGACTGCTTACCTCAAGCATTAGCAAGTCCAGTTAGCATCCCTTTTTGTAGCTGTTTGTGACCCATAGCCAAGCGTTATGCAAAGGAAAATGCTAATGTTCTTTCAGAGGGAAAAAAAGAGAATGATGTCAAATGAACTGAAGCAGGGTATATAAGATAAACATGAGCATGGTGTTTGTGTGAGTGACTTGGCTAAGCAGTACAATCAGGCATCATCTACTATTTGTACTCCATTGAAACCTATAGATGTTATCAAGGCTATAAAACCGGCCAGGGGCGTGACTGTTTTTTTCAAAAATGCGAACCACCATTCATGACGAGATTGTGTATTATTATTTAGCGCTTCCCAGTGGTAAAAGACTTAATTCAACAAAAAACAAACAAACCATTGATTCAAATAATAAGCAAAAATACATGAACTCTCATATGGAAGTGCATTTCTTTTTAAATACTTGTAAATTTGTATTCATTTTACATAACAAAAGGCTCATCTAGAAAAGGGAGCTGACATGGTTGTCTGCCATCTTGCTGCTAGAGGTAACCCCAAAAACCAAAAACCTTGTGATAGTTTGGGGGGAAAAAAATGACAGGAAAAATGGTGCGGTTTGGTCACTTTGAGTTGCCGTAGTTTGTATTCCTACTTCTGCTTTGTAACGCACATTTTTGGTTGGACCACACAAAACAGTGACATCTTGTGGTAAAATACTACAAAGTGTTCTTTTGACAAAAAATAAAAGTAATTATTTCATTAATTGTCTGCTTTTTCACCCTTTTGAGGAGAATTATATATGCTTGGGATTTTTAACAGCGTAACTATTACTAAGACATATCTAAAATTTGTATATTACATTTAACTTAGTTGTGGGGAAACTGCGGCCTTTATATTGCTTGGTATCACTACTCACCTGTCAATCAAATTTGTTTATATTCTGTAGAATGTAGGGCGGCACGGTGATGAGTGGTTAGCGCGTCTGCAGCACAGTTCTGAGGTCATGGGATAAAATCCTCCTGTGCGGAGTTTTGCATGCTCTCCCTGTGCTTGCTTGCATTAGTGAACCTGTAACCACGGGTGTGGAGTCTGTAACGCTAGAGCTAACTAGCGCTATGCTAGATTCATGCAATTCACATAGTTTTTGTAGTTTAGAGCGTTCTACTGACTGCACCATACACCCTGATCTATACTTTTCTATAGCATCTTCTTCTGTGCTTCTTACCTCTGTTTCTTCCTTGTTAGGTGAGGAGGGAGAAGAAATAACATTATTTTCTACCAATAGTCATCCTGCTACTCCACCTGTCAACAATATTCCCGTGGTATGGAATTCGGGCCGCATCTGCCGTCATGCAAGGCACAAGACCCGGGACCGGCAGTATAATCCTGTGGAGGTTACCACTAAGGTTGCCATCAAGGTTCAAAACTCGCGAAAGCTTGGCCTTCTGAATATTAGATCACTAGCCTCCAAGGCTTTACTTGTCAATGACCTTATTAATAAACACAATCTTAACCTTATTGGCCTTTGTGAGACCTGGTTAAAACCAAATGAGTTTGTAGTGTTAAATGAGGCATCTCCCCCTAACTTTTCGAGTTCGCACTTGGCACGACCATGCAAAAAAGGTGGCGGTGTTGCTCTTATATCGGAAGATAAGTTGAAATTTACTCCTACTAGTTTTAAAACGTTTGAAGCACTTGTTATGAGGTCCTTAATGTCAACACCAATTTATTTAGTTGTTGTGTATCGCCCACCTGGACCATACACACATTTTTTGGAAGATATTTCGGAACTGTTAACAGACTTAGTAACTTATGCGGACAATGTTGTAATTATTGGTGATTTTAATGTTCACATAAACTCCCCATCAAATTCACTTGCAATTGCATTTAAGTCACTGATTGATACATTTGGTTTCAATCAAATAGTCAATGTGCCCACTCATAAAGATGGGAACACTCTAGATCTCGTCCTGACCCGTGGCGTAGTAGCCTCAAATGTTACAGTGTTACCGTATCCTAATGCCATCTCTGATCATTATCTTGTTAAATGTGAGGTGCTGTTTAATGTTTACTGTGATAAGGAAAATTTAGGCTTTAGCAGTCGCAATATCCGCCCTAAAACGGTATTAGCCTTAAAAGAATTATTACCTACGGTAACTGCAGCCTTCCCTTCGTACACTGGGTCTGTTGACTAACTTACAAACAACTTCAATACTGCTTTGGTTAATGTTCTTGATTCTGTGGCGCCCCTAAGGCATAAATTCCGACCCAAGAAGAATACGCCTTGGTTTACTGAAGAAACTAGGTTACTCAAACAAAGTTGCAGAAAAATTGAACATAAATGGCGCACTACCAAGCTGGAAGTTTTCCGACAGGCCTGGTGTGACAGTTTGCTGAAATATAAAGTAGCTCTTGCCTCAGCTGAAGCTTCAATTTTCTCCAAGATTACTGTTAAACATTAGAATAATCCGAAAATTTTTGTTTGACACAGTGGCGAAACTTACCAGACAACAACTTAACCCAAATGGTTGCACTTATTCTGCTAACGACATTATGGAATTTTTTAATAAAAAGATTCAACTAATCAGGGATGAAATTTTAAAAGAACGCTCTGTATCCTCCTCCTATATCAAAGATGTGGAGGTGTTAGGTATGGACCGTGTCGGCGGTTGTTCAGAAACATTCTCCAGTTTCAATGATTTGTCCCTTGATAATCCAACACAGATGGTCAGTAGGGCCAAACAAACTACATGCCTGCTTGATCCGTTTCCAGCTTCACTGGTGAAGGATCTGTTTGGGATCTTGGGACCATCAGTTTTAAATATTATTAATATATCGCTATCCTCGGGTATTGTTCCTGTAGCCTTCAAGTCTGCCGTCATTAAACCCACGCTTAAGCGACCTAACCTTGACCCAAAAATCCTAGGTAATTATAGGCCAGTGTCAAATCTGCCATTTTTTGCGAAATTACTTGAAAAGGTCGTTGCACAGCAGCTAAATGACTTCATGTCAGATAATAACCTCTTTGAAACTGTCCAGTCAGCATTTAGGGCAAATCATTCTACTGAGACAGCCCTGGCTAAAGTAACCAATGATCTCCTTTTAACAATAGATTAGCCCCATCAGTGTTACTGCTGCTGGATCTCAGCGCTGCTTTTGATACTGTCGACCACAACAAATTATTGGTTCGTCTAGAACGCATTGGTATCTCAGGAATTGTACTCTCGTGGTTTAGGTCCTACCTGTCAGACAAGATGCAATGTGTTAACTATGGCAATCTGACCTCTAAACAATCTAAAGTCCCCTGTGGTGTTCCTCAAGGCTCTGTACTTGGCCCCCTTCTTTTTAGTATTTATATGATCCCGCTTGGTGACATTATCCGCAAGTATAATATTAGTTTCCATTGCTATGCAGATGACACTCAACTGTATGTGCCACTGGAAAAAACTGGACATTTAAGTTGTAGAAATCAGGAGGCTTGTCTTACTGAGATTCAAAGATGGATGTCACTTAATTTTTTACGCCTTAACCCAGAAAAAACTGAAATGTTGATTATTGGTCCAGCTCACTGTCGTCAGTTGTTTTCAAACACTACCCTGAACCTAGACAAATGTAATATCACCAATAGTGACTCGGTCAAAAATCTAGGTGTTATATTTGATCCTAATCTGTCGTTTCAGTTACACGTGAAAAATATTACTAGAATAGCTTTCTACCACCTCCGTAATATTGCGAAGATTCGTTCGATGCGGTCCCAATCAGATGCAGAGGTTTTAATTCATGCGTTTATTACTTCTCGGCTTGATTACTGTAATGTATTGCTTTCTGGTCTCTCGATATCTAGCATTAAAAGTTTGCAGCTGGTTCAGAATGCGGCAGCAAGACTTTTGACTAAGACAAAAAGTTTGAGCATATTACTCCTGTATTGGCCAACTTGCACTGGCTCCCAGTCAACTTAAGATGTGACTTTAAGGTTCTCTTATTAACATATAAATGTTTGCATGGGCTCGCACCCTCTTATCTCTCCGATTTGATTTCCCCCTATGTTCCTGCACGGAGTCTGCGCTCGGAAAATGCCGGTCTACTTGTGACTCCGAGAGCCAAGAAGTCTGCAGGCTCGAGAGCATTCTCCATCCGGGCCCCGGTGTTATGGAATGCCCTGCCTCTGGAGATAAGATCTGCAACCTCAACGGAAGTTTTTAAATCGAGGCTTAAGACACACTTCTATTCCAAAGCGTAAGATTGATGCCCACCTCATATTGTTTTGTCCTGTCTTTTTCCGACGCCTGCCTGGTTGATACGAAGGAGAAGGATGATTTGGGATGGGTCAGCGGACCAGCATCTGACCTGCAGCATGTCAACCCCTGCATTTACCAGCTGGCAGAGATGGGAGGCAGCGTCGTGGCCGTCATAGACTTTCTGGACTGGTTTGCAGGCTGGGGGCGTCGTTGATGTCGTGCACTTTCCGGACATTTTCAACATCTTACCTAATGTTTACTATTATGTGTACAGTAATGCTAATTGTAATTCACCCTGGTCAATCCTGGAAGGGGGATTACCACATGTGAGGTCCTTTCTCAAGGTTTCTCTTTTCTGCTCACACTTAGGTTTTTGAGTTGTTCCTTGCCCGCATGCTGGTTTGAGATCAGGTAATTGTGTAATTTTGTAATTGTAATCCTGTGCAGTCCTTTGAGACATTTTTGTGATTAAGGGCTATATAAATAAATGTGACTTGACGTGACTTGCATGGGTTCCGTCTGGGCACTCCGGCTTCCTCCCACATTCCAAAACATGCGTGTCAGGTTTAATGGCCGGTTCAAATTGTCCCTAGGTGTGAATGAGTGAGTGAGTTGTCTGTCTCTGTGTGCCCTGCGACTGGCTGGCTACCGGTTCAGGGTGGCTCTTGCCCACAGCCTGAAAATAACTGGGATGGGCTCCAGGACCCCCGCGACCCTACTGAGGATATGCAGTGGCGATAATGGATGGATGGATGTTGAATGTTCTTTTTATTGATGCACATCTTTTAAGGCCAATCCAAACATTTGCAAAACGTACTGCTCGGTCCACAACAAGTTGGCTACCGTCCCTTATTTGACATTGCACACGATAGATTAGCAGGAAGTTAAAGGAAAAGTCATGTCGTCTTTTCATCCATTTTCTTTCTCTCATTGCGACATTCTTAACACTCGCAGACAGATTTAAAGCCCCAGCAGGGACATCCGGTGCACACTTGGACTGAAAAAATAAATAAGGTGGGAGCAATAGAGGAGAGGACGATATTTTTTGGATGTCAGGCTGGTCTTAGATGCATAAATTCTAGCGCAATTCATCAAGAACGGAGACAAAACAGGAGCGCCTGCTCCGCAGAGATTTCCTGCCATCATTCATGCTCTTCGTTTCACTGCCTGTTAGCAGGTAGTAGAACAATTTGGAATCGGCAGGTCAGACATTTAGCGCTGAGGCAATAGCTCTCGCTCAATATCCTCCAATTGCTTATAATCATTACAAATATTGGAGGCACTAAAACATTTGTGGGCCGTAGAGTGTGGGAGGCGTAAAATTAAACGACGTGTGTAACTTTGTTCAAACATTTTTGGGCTCCTCGGAGGCTCGTAGAACCTCGGCGGCCTGCAAAATGTCCTGAAAAAAAGGAAAGGAGAAAAAAAGATAGGTTTGGTGTGTACAAGTGTGTATTAGAGGTTTCAAAGTCAAATGTTACAGAGGGCCAAATAAAAAATTTGGCTGCAAGCCAAGGACCAGACTGAACAAATGAAAATACTACAAAAATATTTCAAAAGACCGAACATTCAATTTTGCTTTTTAGCGGGACGTAATATATTATTTGGTTTCATTTTGAAATGAAAAAAATACTACAGAAATACTACAAAAAATCTCCTAAAGTAATACTATGATAACAAATACGACAAAAATCCTATTAGGGAAATACTACAAAAATACTACAACGGATATAATAACAAATTATCGCACTACAGAAATACTGCCACCCAGTGTCCATCTTTCAATCTGGACTCCATTTTTTCAGACTTACACTCATAAACTGCCTCACATGCGCCTTGGGTGGGTTGAAAAGCGCTTTGAAATAAAAATTGTGATTAAAATGTATATATACTTACTAAAAAAATCTGACTAAAGAAATTCTACATACATTTTACAAAAATACAGATGGCTCGATGGCTCGAAAAAACTGCAGGAATACTACAAAAATACTACTAGGCAAATAATCCAAAAATCTGACCACAGAAATACTCAAAAAATACTACTTTAATACAACTAGAAATATTAAGAACATTTAACTACTGAAATACTACAACTATCCCAATCTAGAAATATTACGAAAATATAACTAAAATACAACTAGAGTAAGACCAAGAAAATACTACAGAAATACTACAATATACTACGACAGGAATACTCAAAAAATCTGACTGCAGCAAATACTGTTAAAATACTACTACAGAAATATTACATAGATATTACTAAAATATAACTAGACCAATACCCCAAAAATACTACAGAAGTACTACAAATGTATTACTACAGTAATACTACAAAAATCCCAATAATTAAATACTACAATACATCAAAATACTACCACTAAAATACAACTAGAGTAATACCTATAATATACTACTGAAATACTACAAAAATACTACTAGAGAAATGCTAAAAAAAATCTGACCGCACAAATACTACAAAAATCCAACTACAGAAAAAAATCTATTACCACGAAATTACAACAGAAAGATTAGAAAAAAATCAATAGAAATATGATTGTAGAAATACTCCCCAAAAATACAAATCCAGAAATACTAAAAAAATACTACTGAAATACAACTAGAGTAATAAAATGAAAAAGAAGACTACAAAATACCACTTACACAGCTTCATCTCCAAACGGAAGAGCAGCTTCAGCGACAGACTGCTGTCACAGTCTTGTTCCACAGACAGACTGAGGAGATAATTTCTTCCTCATGCCATGAGGCTCTTTAACTCCACCCAGGGGAGTAAAAGCCCACATTAAACCAAGCCCCTACATTGCATATTACCCTATTTTTATTACAGTGTGTATTTTATGTAGCACAATTTAAATACTCTATATTAACACGTTACATTGGGTATTTATGTATTATATTCCTTTTACTTTATTATTGTTTTATTTTCAACACAAGGATACTGCTGGTAGTGTGAATTTCCCTGCAGGGATGAATAAAGTATCCATCTATCTATCTATCTATCTAAAAGTACTACAGCGGAAACATTCAAAAAAATCAGACCACAGAAATACTGCAAAAACACTACTAAAATACATCTAAAGTAATACTATGAAAATAAATACTAAATTAAGGTATTCAAACAGGGACATTATTTTGCTTCAATTGTGAGCCTTTCAAAACCAGTATGACAAAATTATCTATTTTAAAACGAATCTGAAAACTAAATATAACATGTAGATGTATGCACGTAAAGTTGGATAGGTCTCCAGGAACCGGCCCCTTGACCATATTTTTTAACCTAAAAATCCAAATATTTGCACACCCCTGCTCAAAATCTCATCGGGGACCCCAAAAAACCTTCTTACGGGCCACATCCAGCCCGGAGGCCTTTACTTTGACATACGCATTGTAAGTTATGGTCGTAACTTTCCCATTCTGTCAGGCGCTTTAAGCGTCTGTCCTGCAGGACACATTCACGGGCCAGCCTTAAATAAAGTCCTTTAAATAAAACTAGGGGGAGCTCAATAATGAGAAAGCGGCCTGTCCGCTTTTAAATGAAGCCGGCCACAGCTCTTATTAATGTCCCCTTATCGCTCATCATGGCCGCCGTGACCCGCCTCCCGCCAAGTGGTCACCGGCCAAGTAATTGAGGGCAATTTTCAAATTAAAATTTAAAGCCCTCGTCCATCTTCGAAGGGGGGAAGGGGGACAGTCTGAGGTGTTGGCGAGTCGGGCAGGTAGTCCGTGATGAACGAGGGGCATTAATCTCCGTAACAGAGGGAAGGAGAGGAGTTAGCGGCGGCAATAGCACCGCTAACGGATTTAATTAGCATTTAATCAGGCGCCTCAGGCAAAAGGGGGGCTGGGGGGGGTTGGTGTTGAGAGACAAGGTCAAACTCCGGCGGCCTTATGGAGGTTGGGGAAGACCCTTTTGCCGCGAGGTTGTGTCGGCGAACACGCGCTTGTGATCTTTTTTTTTTGGAGTGTATTAGTGTGTAATGCTAATGAGCTTGAAGCGTCATTCGTGAGTCAGAAGGAGCGGATGAAACGGTCAAAGAGAATACCTCAACATTACTTGCACCCAAATTTGAGTGAATGGTAAGGTTCAGCGGATCGATCCAAATATTGATATTATTGATACTGAGTGAGTGTTTGGATAAGATTGACTGACAGGCACACTTTTAGCACCTCTCCCTAACTGGCCTGTTGCGGCATCCCACATGGAGGGCAGAAAACAGGGTCAAAAATATTCGAGAAAAGTTAAAAAAAAAAAAAAAAGAATAGGAAGTGCAGTGTGAATTTTTTTATCAACAGAAAAAAATGACAGGTGTCATTTGTGTGGTAAAGTGGTCTGCTACTGTGGCAACACCACGAACTCACATTAACACATGACAAAAGAGAGTAACAAGCTGCAAACAAAAATGTCAACATGTTACTATCCCTGATCAAAAATCTGAATATCCGTTTTTCCTATGGCAGCGAAACCAAAAGTATTGTTCAATGGAAGATATTTTACTTGTCTTTTTGACTTTGTTATATAGTTTTTGTATTTTTGTGACATTGCTGTTTTTGTTGTTGTTTTACTCTCTTAACTTTTGTCCTAAACCATATGTAATAGAAATATGTATTGCAAAAGTATTTATGTAGTAATTTTATTAAAAAATATCCTTATTTTGTTTCCTAAAATATTTGTCAGTATCTGATCGGTGTTGATAGATACTACCCAGTGCTAGCAGAGACTTGAAACAGATCAATACAAAAATTCTCAGTATCGCCTGCCCCTGGTCTACGGGCGAACTTTTTGGGTGCCAATTTGTTACACTGAAAATGTATGTCCATTCTCACGCTAATTTACTGTTTACAAACTGGCAACTGAATAACTGCGTTAATGGTATCGCTCATGTGACGCCTACAAATATGTATGGTCTCTAATTATGAATTTATTATTTTTTTGTCTTGTTGGTATCAATGGTCAGAAAGCACTCAGGCTATGAGTCATTTAACACTGAAAGTGTGTCACGGACCAGAGCAGGAAAGAGAATTTAGAACCAACTCACGTAACGTACTCACAATTTATTGGGGAAAGGAGGGATGCGCGTACACTCGATCCAGGGATCGATGGTCGCGGAAGGGGATTCAAATCCGAAAAAGAAAAGTTGAAAAAAACAAACGGATCAGGCCAAAAATAAAACAGGATCAAACACAGGCAGATTCACGGAACTAGGCATTTACCACAGAGTTAAACAGAAGTCTTGCAGAAGTCTCACAGAAGTTTCACAAACGCTCAGACAATTAACGGCTCAAAGGAGCGCGTTTAAGTAGTGCCAAGGAGCAATCAGTCAATGCTTCTTAGCCGGTGTTCATGGGTGGGGCCAATTGGGCGCCGTGGCAACCACGACAGAATCCGGGCGCCACCCGGCTGGGACCAACTGGGCCTCTTGGCAACCGTAACAAAGTTGGCTTAGTTTAGGAAGAAAGGCTTATTTTTTACTTATACTGTCTATAACGCGCATTCTAATTTTACCAACAAAAGAACTCAAACTTTGAGTTTGCGTCATAAAAAGCGTATTAACAGTGGTGGGCCATCAGACCCTGCAAAGGCCTTCTCTGCTGGCCTAAAACAAACCTGAATGTTAATTGTATTTCGTCCATTAATGATTATTACATAATTCCAAATTGTCTATCAGCTTCCTTTCATTGCTTCTCCCTGGTTGTGTAAACTGGCTTTCACTTCAAATCTGCCTGGCAACCAGTGCGCATTCGTGCTCCCAGCATGCTCTTCGTGTCAACGTCACAGTTCAGAGTTCACAGACAAGAAAAAAAGAGGGTTTCTGGCAAAACTCAGCTATCATACGAACAGCCTTAACGAAAGATATTTTAGCAAAATTGAAGTCTCGGAATTTGTGGAAAGGAATGTCATGGAAAAAGTGTTGACAAGTCGGGCTATTTGTTTCATGTCCTGATGATCCCCTATGATTTATCTTAAAAACATCATACTGTACTTTTTGCAGGGATTGGAAAGAATTAGCACACTTACATACAAAACGCGTCTCTACTTATGAAGTTTGCAGGTATTGAAGCCACTCCCAGAACGAGCTAAATTCTTAAATACAGGTAAAACTGTATTTGAGCAATAAGCAAAATATTGCTCATGTGGATGCAACAGGGCGGCACAGGTTAGCACCACAGTTCTGAAGTCATGGGATCAGATCCATCTACCAGCCCTTCTGTGCGGGGTTTGCATGTACTCCCCCTTGCTTGCTGGGGTTCCCCCCCACATTCCATGCATATCAGGTTAATTGGCCATTACAAATTGTCCCTAGATGTGAATGAGCGAGTGAATTGTCTGTCCCTGTGTGTCCTACAACAGTTCAGGGTGTTCCCTGCCCACTGTCAGAAGATAGCTGAGATGGACTTTGGCACCCCAGCAACCCTACTGAGGATAAGCGGTGCAGATAATGGATGGATGCAATAGAGGGCGGAATGGCAGCTGAGTGGCTAGTGTGTCCGCTGCACAGTTCTGAGGTGATGGGTAAAAATTCACCTACCAGCCTTCCTGTGCGGAGTTTGCATTTTCTAACTGTACTTGCCTTGGTTTCCTCCGCGCACTGCAGTTTCCTCCCAAAAACATGCATTTCAGGTTGATTGGGCAGTCCAAATTGTCCCTAAGTGTGAATGAGCGAGTGAATTGTCTGTCTCTTCGTGCCCTGCGACTGGCTGGCAACCAGTTCAGGGTGTCCCCTGCCCCCCAGGCCGAAGATAGCTGAGATGGGCTTCAGCACCCCCACGACCTACTGAGGATAAGCAATGCAAATATTAGATGGATAGATGCAACAGGAATTAAAGTTGGGTCTCAGCTGTGATAGTGCCAAATCCTAACCACAAGACCACTAGGAAAATAGATGACATAGGAAAAGGCATCTGATTTTATCTCATCATCACCCTATTTTTAAAGTGCCAGAGACAAATGTTATACTCTTACTGGTTGTAGATTTTAATGTGTTTTTCTATGTCATCTACATTCCAAGTGGTCTAGTGATTAAAATGGATTTAGGTCAAGTCAAGTAAAGTCATATTTATTTGTATAGCCCTTATTCACAAAGAGTCTCAAAGGGCTGCACAGACCATAGATTATTGCAAACCACAGACTACTATTATACCATCCCCTGATCTAAAACCTACATGAGGGCAAGGGAAAAACTCAAAAACCTCAACATGAGGAAAACGAAGAAACCTTGAGAAGGGACAGTACCTGAGGTAATTTAGGCTTAATATTATTATTATTGTTATCATCACTAATTTTATTATCAGGCATTAGAATTGGTTTGACATTAAACCAGTCATAAATTAGTTTCTGTAGGCACGTTCACAAAAAAAAAATAAGAAAAAAAATGTGGGAGGAGGGTGTCACCTGCAGATTGAAAAAAACCTGCCATCACTAGCATGAAGTCAACGTCTGTCTTAAGAGGATGACGACATACGTTGTTTTTTATCAACCACTGCATCTAAAGCTTTTTTCTTTCATAAAACAGGTCTATAGTTCCATCTTCAAACGGCATTCTTAGTGTTCGAGGTGAAATTTAAAAGGCAGACAGACTGACAGCTGCGGTGGGTAAATGTCAGCCTTGATGTGGCGAGAAGGCAAGAGATGATGCTAAGGGTTTGCAATTCTTGTCAGGTTTTTTTTTTTAACCCTCGTTTTTTGGGGCATGAAAGACGTCGGTGTGTGATCACCATTTCATTAGAAATATACACTCAGACATCCCTGCTTGCGCTTGTTCGCACCCGCGGGACGTCATTAACAGCTGCTCGTGAGCTGGGGACCTGAGTATAGGCCTGCGCATGCACATGCACGCGCGCATAACAATTGGAGACCCGAGTATGGGGTGCCGTCTGGGCCATAAATCAGGATTGGCTCACACACTTGCACTTGGAATGCTCTGAAAACAACGTGGCCCTTACCACACAAAAAAATGAAGGAGCTTGTAGTAGATTCAGGAGGAACAGGAGTGACCCACCCTTTTCTATATGAACAGTGAGTGTTTGTAAAAGGTCCACACATTCAGGTTCCTGGAAGTCCTAATCTCTGATGATCTCCCCTGGACAATCAAAACCATCGCCATTGTAAAAAAGACTCAGCAGCATTTTCACTCACTTAGTCTTCAGCAGAACCTGCCAAAGTTTTTTCTTTTGGTAGATGGACAAAAGGATGCTTTTCTGCTGTGTTTCCACCTGCTGTGGGAGCTGCACTGAGGCTGACAGAGGGAAGCTGCAGAAGACAGTGAAAGCAGCACAGCACATTATTGCCTGCCCCTTCCCTGCCCAGGTGAACATCTCTTCCAGTCGGTGTCTCAGCAGAACTCAGAACATAATCCAAGACACGTTACATCCAGAAATCCAGCTTTTTGACTCACTGACTTTGGGAAAAGTTTGTCAGGCGCATCAAAGAAAAAACAAACAGAATGAATAACAGCTTCTTCCCAAGAAATCTCACCACCACTAACTCCCATCTCGAGCGTCCATGAGCACAATGTAGTGTTCAACTGTGTATATGCACATATTTATTTTATGATTGATATAGTGTTTTTTAGCCTTTAGCACACCTTATCTTTTCCATTTGTTTTGCTTGAACTGAAAGGAGAAACCCTCATATTCAATATTGTATAATCATATATATATATATATATATATATATATATATATATAAATATTCATTGGTAAACATCTATCTATCTATCCATCTATCTATCTACCCTGGTCATATCCCTCGAGAGGGATGACCGACAAACACATAGAAAAACAAAATAAAAAGGGAAAAAGGAGCAAAAAACACACGCAAAATTTTTTGGACCATGGCCAACCCAAATGCCCAAACAAGTTAAGCACCTCGGCACCCGAGTCGGTCATGTTTTCGTCCCTCCAGATGAAACGGGACACGAGAAAGCAGCCATGTCACTCGGGTCAGGGTGACACAACACACTATTCTGTTAAACAGCAGGGCCCGACAGCTTTCACTGGTTTACCCCTGCTGCATCATACAGGTGCCCTGCCCATCCCTTAGAACACGTCCAAACATCCCACTATTCTTTTACAACACCACTTCACACATTTATATCACCAACAAGAGCTCTAGCTTCCACTATATTTAAACCTATTTACTGCAGTGCACTCATAGCACTATCCATCCACGTCAATCGCGGCATTCCTCTTGGTCTCCTTCTATTTACTTCTCTTCAACATTCGCTAGCAGGAGGAGAATTCATAAACATACATGAGATTAAAAAAAAATTGTTCATGACACTTACTGATATTACTGAAATTGTCTCATAAACGTGTAAAAAGCTCACATACCCCATTTTTTAACACTGCCATACAACATGAAATGTCTATGTTAATAAAGATAGGTAAAACTTGCTCACTTATTGTACTAAAATGTTTTCTAGAGATGTGTTGTTCCTTGACGTATTGGCTTTATGAGCCAGCTCTTTGAAGTGAATAACGGTAGCTGGCTTACAAACGCTTCCAAACACACAGGACAAATAATTTGGTATATAAAGATGGGTAAAGCACGTTCACTAACAGTACTTAAATGGTCTCATAAACACATGTCAAAATTTAAATACATATTTGTCAAATGCTTTTCTACTTTTTTACCCACAAATCAAGTCTAAAATGTCGACATTAGAATTCAACTGCAGTGAAAGTTGTCTATCAAAAACATACTTATTTTTCCGTATCATTAATGTCAGGTAGCTGAAAAACATTAACAAGTGAATAAAATCTGTTCCATTACTGCAGCAACCCCCAATGGCAACAACAAAAATGACATGTCTGTGCTGCAATCTGGCACTATTTTCCACAGTATGGTTCCCCTTGTGCTGTCGTTTAGAAATATAGGGCTCATATATTATGCAACGCAGCCCTCATCAGCATTATCTTTTGGTGCAGTAATAAATATGAGCTCTTATTTGTAATCGTCAGATGATCTGATAACATGCGAGGTAAACAATTCGTGGCGAAATGACGCAGCTGAAAACAGCTTTAGGTGTACGGAGGCGTGGTAACGTTGGTGTTCTGTAACTAAAAGTAAGAAATAGACGTGAACTAGTTCATCCTTATGGCTAGTTAAGTCTGCGGCTTGTACAAAAGCCAAAACGGAGTTTTCTTCTTAAATTTGCGCGTGCTGCTTTCAATCAGGTGCCCTGTAGTCCAGGATTTACGCTACTTTTCACAAGCAGCTGATTCATTACAGTTCACATGCCGATAGTGTGTGTGTGGAGGTGGTGTTGGAGGGTCTGTGACAATGTGTAATGAGGGTGGTTAGGTTGCGGTATGGGTGTGTTGTGGTGTGGCTGGTTTGGGAGTCAGGGGACCTCGATGCTGTCAGGAGTTCCGACAAGTGTGTTGCCACCTGTTCCCATCGGTTCCCTCGTGACCTTCGATGCACACACATAAACAGACTTGCAGTTTTCACGCACAAAAATGCAGAAACACAAGGTGCAGCATTGTAGTCTTCCTGCAGCTTAGCGGAGAGGACTCAAATAGCAAGGGATATCATTTCCACCATCCATTTTTGACCATATATCAGGGGTGAGCAAACTACTGATCATACAGTGGTACCTTTTCACACGAGCTTCATTCATTCCAGGATCGTGCTTGTAACTCAAATTTCTAGAGTAATGAGAAAATTATCCTGATATGAAATAATTATAATTAATTGGTGCGCTCCTGTCCTCTCAAAAGCATCCATGTGAACCCTACATAGCTATAAAACACATCTTCCTGATCACAAAAAACATTAAAATAGTCGTTAAACCTAAAAAGTCCAATGACAACATAAATAAGTTATAAACGAGTTTATTATGAGCACCATGTTGAGGAAGTCACCGTAACTCAAAATGTACACTTTTGAATTTGCTTTAATTTGAAAAATGAGGGTTTGAGGCATTATTTTAAAAAAAAAAAAAAAAAAAAAAAGTTTAAAGCTGTGACTAAAAAACAAACTTTTGAAGGTACCTTCACTCATAAATGCTTTCAAAATGTAAGCGTTAAGATATTTAACGCAATAACGCTAATATAGTGTTGTTGTTAAAACCAGTTCAAAGCTTTGACTCTTATTAAGTCTGTTGGAAGTTTTAAACCATAAATCTGAGACTTAAATATTCAAAAGGACAATGTGTGTTTTTCGACCACTAAATGTCACTTTTACGAAATTTGGGTCGTCAATAAATTATTTGAATGAATAATCAATTGACCAATTTAAGAGGCTAGTTATTTCTTTAAACTCATTTCATTTTTTGAGGAACACCACAGCTACACAACAATTTAAAGTGAATTCTTTTCACCATTTTTGAAACTTCAACATACTTTAATCAAGACACATACACCCTCAGGTTTAAGGAGTTTTGTGTACCAATCAACTACAGAAAAACATGAATAGAACGCAAAACAAAAATAAGGATAAGAAAAAGACAGATGTGTGGCACCATTCAGATAGAAACACGTTTTGTGCCTAATTTTTGCTGTGAGTAGAACAGTTAAGAAAACTGCGCGTTGTTGTATTTTGATTTAGTTCCCCTTTAATCACATCAATCGACACCTGGAACCACTGTTATGAATTTAGGTTTCAGTGCGTGGATGATGTGATGGTTGAGGCTGGTTCAGAGGGTTCTGGTCAGTCTGCATTCTCAGAATCAATGGATGCAGTACGTTAAAGCCGTTGTTGGCTACTGCCCGCTGGCGCATCTTTCGTCCCGAGGGGCGCTTTAGCAAGAATGGATTAGCATCTCTCCGCTAATCTTTGGCACAACAGTGAAGGTGCATGCAGGTTAGACCTTTGAGGTTTCTGGCATAATGCAACTTGTTTGGCTTCTTGCAAGAACAGAACTCAGTCACTCACTGGCTGAATCCAAACTATTCTCTTACTGCTTGTTAAGTTGGAAATCAGTTGGCCGCTTGCTGGATCAGAAGTTGCCTACCCACTGGCTTATTCAGAACTGACTTTTCGGGGTGTGAGGCGTCAGCCATATGAGGGGTAGCCAAGGCAACTCCACAATGCCCTTTGTATCCATACGACAGTGAAGATCATACCTCATGCCCAGTTCCTACCAGATAATTCACTTTAAACAGTTGGTTTTGCTTTTTAAAATTGCCAACAGGTGATATTTAAAAATATGTTGTGCACGAACTCAGTTGAGAGGGTTCAACACTCTGGAGTCCAGATTGTGGAGGGGGAGAGCGAGAGTTGGTGGAGGTTGGGGGCGGTGATGTGGTGGGGTTGGGTCTGTAACAGTGATCTGAAAGAAAAATGCTGTCGCAAAGTGAATTACCCGCCGATTGTATTGTGTCATGCAACCCCGCCCCAAAATGATATGCCAATCCAACAAGAATTGTTTGAGAAAGGAAAAACACAAATTATGAAGTGCAGCAGGATATATCAACATTTCAAAAATTAACTTTTATTTAAACAAAACAAACAAACAAAAAAAAAACAATTATTGACTCATTAACAAGATTATAAAACAGTGATTTAGTTACATAAATAAATTGATATCAGCGTATCAAATTTGAATTTCATAAGCATGTATACATGGGTCGTCATAATAAATAAAAAAATCGGGGAAAGCTTCCTACACAAAGAAAAATAAAACAGCTAGAAAGACTCAAGAGGAAATTGTTGCAAGACACCAGACAACATTTGCACTTTTTTTTTTCCTTTTTGTTTTTTCCCCCCACCGACCAGACACACACATGAGAGGCTGCTTTTTCATCAAAAGCAGTACGAAGAGTTAATAAAACAGGCATTCATTGTTTCCTACTTCTTTTTTTTCTTCTTTTTTTTACTAATTAAGGACACTAAAGCTGGACCAAGGTGGCTGGCCTCTCACCTCTTTAACCGCGTTTGGTTGTTAGACAGAAATCCTGTTTGGTTACGTTAAAGCGTTAAGACAAGGCAAGAAGAAAAGGCTGCTTTTTTTGCCCGAGAAACGAACAGCAAGATGTGGGGAATAAAACACATGAATGACGATGAGTAAAAGACAGACATTTGTTGGCAGGTGCGCGTGATATGAGACTTGTGTCGATATTACTGCATGAGTAAAGAATTGAAAAGTGGATTAAAGCGACAAAAATGTGTTACTGGCCCCCAGTGAGTACTTTTTGACCTCTCTTCCTGGTCTGTAGGCTTAGTCAGCAGGAATGAAGTCTTGTCCTCCTGATATGTTTCCATCAAATAACCAAAAAAACAAAAACAAAGAAAAAGGAGACAGAAAGAGCAAACTACAGCGGTTTCAAGTATTTCACATTACATAGAATACTCTGTATAAATTAGTTAACATATACTTTCAGATCCTCCATCTTCAGACATAAACTATGGCATATATACAGAGTACAATAAATGCTTGCTCATGTTTTTTTCCTTTTTTTTCTTTTTCATGTGGTCAGTCGTTGGTTTTGTTCCGCCTTTTTTTTTCTGGTGGAGGAAAAGAAGAAATCCCTGAGAACGTTGCGATGGACAATTAGTGGAGCTTGCACACATTTTTTTTCTCAACAGTAGAAAGTCTCATTGCAATGACATACAGGGAAATGAATGACACTGGCCTATGAAAGGAAAGGGGTAAAAAAGAAAATGGCGGAAATGGGGTGGGGAGTGCAAGGGCGTAGTTTTGGCATGGACGGACAGGGACGTGTCCCCACCAATATCAAGCAATCATTGTTTTTTCCCCCTCTAGTATTATGTGAGCACTTAGTGTTATGTCCCCACAAATGCCAAGACCAGGGATGTCAAACTCAGTGGCCAGATCCATGGGCCAGATCCAGACTTTATGTTCGTAGGTGGGTCAGATCCAAAAAATGATAAATTATTAGCTAATCGTAGTTTTTTCAGTATTATGCGTTACTATTCAGCCTACTCTAGTAGCCTACCGAACATACTGTAGTTTTTTTCTAAGCACAATACATTTATTCACAAGCAACAGGAACAAAAAATATTTTTATTTTTTGCAT